>NC_139243.1:48145091-48362591 GCF_977018435.1 Lepisma saccharinum
TTACACGCACACGCATTCCCACCCTTACACATGCACACACACACCAGTACAAGCAAGTACATACCGTTACGCTTAAACATAATCCAAAACAATATACATCAACAATAAATCGTTTAAAACATTACATATACAGCTGAACCTGAGTTATATGTATGTGAAGGCGAAGAGAAAATAATACGTACAACTGAGATTTACTTACAAATCAGATTTAGATACAATATCACATCATTAAAATACTGCAATTGTATCTATTTTGAGGAACAAGATATACTAATACAGGTTATTTCTATCGTAAAGTGGTAAGTTACCTAATCTAAAATTTTGATTCTTAAATACAGGTAAGAAGCTCTTTTTCCAAATCTGCATATCTTCCCTCTTGTTGATGACTACGTTTTGTCGATTTACTACCCAATTTTAGAAATTCGTCTAAAATAGCATTTATTTTACTAACGACTATGCAAAGTGTGGTATACGCGATGCCTAAATCTGCAGCTATTTCAGTGTTACCCAGGATTAGAGTATCAATGTGGGTTCCCGTATAAATTTTCCTTTCTAGTCAAGCGTGTAACTTTTCCTCTTTCCGTTCTCCACGGCTGACCAGCAGGAACTGAAAACGTTCACTGAAGAAACCGCTGTTCTGTTTTTATTTGAAACACGGCAAACGTCAGCTATCCTGTTTCGCCATGTGTTTTTGTAACGACAAGAAATATATACTTCTGTGACATTGTTGTAGGTTGGTTACGTACAGTCACGGACACTTCTGGGTTGTTATGAACCTATTGAAAGTCCATGGTTCAGTTACAACCCAGAAGTGTCCGTGACTGTACAATTCAAATGCATTTTATGAAAATGAGTAGGTACAACACCGAATTATGTATAAATGCATTACGTACAAATGAGGTTTGATGAACACGTTTTCAAATTGTATTTTGCCGGGGCCAACATATAAAACAGGGGAACACTTCACTTTTTTTTACTTTACAGAATTATGTAGAACTGTGTTACGTATATAGCAGTCTCAACGGTAATCATTTTGTGTTTCTGTGCCTTACTTTCTTCTGACATCCTCTGTACCTGCTACTTAGTTTTTGAAGTCAAATTTTTAATTTTCATTATTTAATAGATGTAACTTTAACTGTTTTTTTTTTATGTAACAATTGAGGAAGAGGCATGAATTTGAGGAGGCAACTTCTTCCAAAGTACTGTTGAGTTAACAGTAAAACAAAATGCATAACAATTGGAGTTGTGGAGAGGGGAGAGAGAGAGAGAGAGAGAGAGAGAGAGAGGAAGAAAGAGAAACGAAGGAAAATAGACCGATACAGAGAAATACAGTGAGGGAGTTATGTAGAGATCTTGTAACGTTTTTCATATTTAATATTATAAACTTTACAAAAAGTGAAAATTGACGCAAAATATAGTACAATTTTCGGCCATCAGAGGCCGCTGTCCTCGATGGCTCGACCGGTGCTGCCTCTCGCGGAGCACTCGGTATATACGGGCTGGACGTAAAACCGCACGCAGTGCAACAGAGGAGCCGATACTGACTGGAACGGAACTCGACCACTCCCCCTTTGGTCGCGAGAAGCCAGCGAGAGACGTACCTAGCCTGAGGCCTGCGAAGACGGAAGCCTTCATTGCTCGCGACTCGTAAAATGGACTGCATCTAAGGGAATAATTACGGTGATTGGAGTGCGGCATGGCAGGACCTTTTTGAGGCTGAACTTTTCTGTTATATAGGTACGTAAACTCTCTGCTGAGCTACAAGAACTTTATATTGTGCCAACGTTCCAGATCGTGTTGCCCCCCCCCCCTTTTATCAAAAGTAAAGTCTATACTAATCTTTTTGCATTAGTCCTGCTACATGAAATAAGGATAAGAATTGTTCGCCAAAATCGTCGAAGAGTGAATTGGGTGAATTATAAATTTGAATTTTGATTCACGTCATATTCCCGTCGCCCAAGGACTTATTGCGCTCGAAAAATTGAACTTTTAACATGTGCGCCTTTACTTCATTGAATCGACGAACGTAACACTTGCATTTTGGTCGACGTGGTAATGTAATCGTTCCACCCATTTGACGTTCCGATTTTACGGACCAAGACTTTTGGTTAAATTTTCTTGCATACGAACAAAAGTAATCTACGTGTCCTCAGCAACGTATATCACCTTATGCGGGACGCCTGTTCCTTCCCTCCTTTACACCTTCCTCGGTAGCATTTAAATCGGGAGAATTGGATTAACGTTAATGAATGGCAGAAATAATGCCGTAAGGTAAATTAGGGTAATAATCTAAATGAAGACTTGTATCGCAATCAACATACAGGGGAAATAATTGGGAAGTATTTGTTGATTGTCTAATGTGGATTGTTTAATTGAATTTAAGTAATAGACACGTATGCATTTTTGTTACGCATGATTGAATGATGCTCGTAACTGTTGTAAATTAATTGTACACGCAGGACGTGTTTGTAAATTTGACGTGCTCTCACGTCATTCATGTGAATAGTAATTTGGCTTACGCTGATTGTTCTGTTTTGACTCTTTTACGAGCTTTTTGGTGTTGATGAAATACATATAGTAATTGATTAACGTAGTTGTCTTGTTGATAATTCACAAATACAAATTGACCTTTTGCCTTACTTAAAAATGGTAGCCAGTAAACGAATGCGTGCATAAAACGCAAGACACGAGTCTAAGAGACTATTGAAATCAAAGGTTCCATTTTGACAATTGCAGACACGGTCGACAAATGGAGATAGTGTTATAGAAAATTGTGAGGACAGATTAACGCAACGGAGAAAGCACGGTGTGCCATTCGTTGGTGGACCCTTGACCTTATGCATGCGCTTATAAATATATATATCTATTTTGTGTGTATATTGTATTAGAGGGCTTTGTCTCGCGCTTCTCGCCGGCGTTGTTCGTAGACTCTTGCACTGTCGATCGAGAAGGGCGACACAAACTGTAACTTGTAATATATAGTGGGAGCCTTCAAATATTGTCTAAAGTTGTGATTGCCGTGCAGCCGCTTTCCAGTTTAAATATCGCGAGCGATCACGCTTAAATCCCACTATACCGTTACAATCTAGAGAGATAAAAATATAAATTTAGAAAAATGGGGAAGAGACGAGAAGAGGGTTGTAAGAGGCAGACGAAAACTGGCATGTATGCATAATAATAATATTAATAATAATAATAAGAATAATAACCCATGCCTCGACATCCCTCGAAAGGGCCTGGCCCTATCTCCCGGCTGCCAGTCTCCCTCTCACAATCCTACCTATATAGAGGTGTGGAGATCTTCAACCAGAAGAGGGGTGACGTGGGGTCAGCACGTCGAACCCCCAGCCGTTGTAGGAGATTTCCGATACCGGGTTACGCTACTCACTCGTAGCTCCCCAATTTCCTCACGATGGTGGGTTGCCACCGGTCCTATACACAGACCGAGAACCCAGAGACTGAACCCAGGCGGACTCGAACCCATGCCGTCCCGCAGTCAGAGCCCAAAGCACTGCGCATTAGACCGCACGGCCAGAGATGTATGCATACTTGCTATAATTCAATTGGTTTGAAAATGCATCTAACACAGTCTAAAGTGAAACACAGCAACGCTTAAGAATAAAGTAGTTTATAATCACAAAATCCTCACTCTAGACACAATGTCTAATTACATTCTCTCATTCTACAGAGTGAGTGAGAAGTAACTAATCACTGAAAATTTGCATTAGTTTTTGTAATATTTAAGCAATCTCGATGAAATTTTCTGTACATGCACATTATGAAATAGCAGTGTGCGAGTAAACGGGTGGACGGGGGAGCGGGTGCCGGGGATTTCCCTTAATTTTTTTTTTATCCCCGGCAGAAGAATTTTTTTTAAATCCCGCCAGGAATGTTTTTATCCCCTTCAAGGAAAATAGAATTGAAAGTATGTTATTGAAAGTATATTAACTATGGAACGAGCACCAGTGAAATATCATACTGGGAAACAGTTGATTAGGCTTTGAAACAATTGCATCCTACTTCACGTCTGAAGTTCCATTATTAAATACGTAGTTCATTGTTTGTTGGTTTATTGTCATCGGGTCCCATAGATTTTACAAGAAGCTCCCAGACTAAAGTCGTTGCTCTGTCCATTGTCAGAATGGCAAGAAGAACTGAGTTCGTCATTTTTATTCGTTAGAGGTGCGTAGATCGCATTTCTCGCTGCACGCAGTCATTGCGTTGAATGGACAGTATATATTTGGTCAAGTTTTCTGAGTGTTGTGTTACTAGTTCAATAGCTCTTCTTGTGTGGGTTTGGGTTTTCTTATAATGTAAATGTACTAAGCGTTTCTAAATTACGTCTCAATGTTATCATAAGATTTAATGTCCTAGGTACAGGACGAGCAAAAATTTACCGGACTCAACTGATTTTTTTTTCATAGCTATTTATTTATAAATTTATAAATTAAAAATTCAGCAGATTGTTCACAAAATTTGCTACTTATTATTATTGTTATTATTACTATTATTAACATAGATCTTAGTGCGATATTAAAAAAGATAAGATAATAAAGAAAATAAATGCACAAAATGAAATCCACATCCAAAGTGTAGGTCTTCCGCTCAAAGTAAGCCTCCAACAAAGCAACACGCTTCTCGCGATTGGAAACCATCTTGCACTGCGCGGTCAACAAACAGCCACTGCTGCACTTACAACGCCAGCCTCGCTTTCAAAATAAACTCTTCCCCTTCCCAAGGGTTGTCGAAACAAGCAGTGCGCGTTTGGTCCTACGGAACGGAACCAAACTTTGAAAATGATTTTTTAAACTCTCAGTCCGGCGACTTTTCGCTCGCCCTGTACTTAGAGCTGGCAGACAATAGTAGAGTATACTAACTGGTAACGTACACAAATATGCATACCCAAAAAAGCCTCCCTCCCGGAAAAGAAATCATAAATACGTCACGGATTGGGCACACCCCTCCCCCACAAAAGCAAAGGTTTAATTCGCACACTGTGGAATAGGATTACACATGTGCCACCTCAGGATTCAATGTAGTTACCGGCGGCATCCACCAGCATCCTCCAACAAATGGGGGGATGTAATCATTCTTCTCTAGGAATTCCTTCGGGACCTTTGTGATAACATCCCGAATACGTGCCTCCAATTGTTCCTCAGTAGTACGAGATTTTGTCTTGTACACTTCCTCCTTTGCCCAGCCCCACAGGAAAAAGTCACAGGAACCTCTGGCAGGCCATCCGCGAGGTCCTCGTCGTCCCAGCCACGTCCCGGAAAAATTCCATCTCCGTCCGTGAATGCCGACGGTGCCTACATAGAATTCTGAGCTGGCACATATGTAATCCCATTCCATAATGTATATGTTTAGAAAATTTTATTGAGATTTCTTAAATATTACAAAAACTACAGCAAATTTTCAATGCCTACTTACTTCGCACCCAACCTGTATGTTGAACCACAATCATTATTAAATACAACAGTTGTACATATTTCAATTTTATGGACAAATTATATTCACCATTTTGCTCTCTCTCTCTCTCTCTCTCTCTCTCTCTCTCTCTCTCTCTCTCTCTCTCTTTTTCTCTTTGCATTCAACTTCCTGTAATTAGGTTTCTTAGGAATTTTAATGTAGTAAGAAGTGCTACAATTTGAAGTTACATTGTTGGCTAACAATAACAAATGATCATTGCCTTGTTGCAATATCCTTGGTTACGATATATCACATTTGAGTATAACATATTCATAAGTGTTATGAATGAACTTGAAAAGTCAAAAGAAATAAATTGAGCTAAGTACAGTTAGGAAGTGACTAATTGTTAGAACATGTATGCCTGCAGTGTAAATATTCCACTTGAAATAACATAGGTATGTACGTACATACGCTGCTGAAAAAAAGTTACACAATTTTTATATCTTAGATCTTGTTGTTGTTGACCTTTTGTATTTGAATACTTTAAAAAAGATATTTAGAATTTGATATTATAATATAATCATGTTTTCCAACGTACAAAATTAATAATTAATTGGAATTCAATTTAGGTAACAATTCAATTCAATTCGGCGGCGCAGAATTGCCTCACTCAAATGTGTGAAATGTAAATGTTGAGGATCATCGTCTGTTCCACATATTCAGCGGTATGGGGATGTTGAAGGTCGCATGGTCATGAATAGATTTCCACTGAACACATGACCTTCTAAAATCTCTCGTACCATTCACACACACAGCCTCTTGATAATGCCATAGGTTTTCTGTATCATTTCCCACGTTTCGCTAGATGTTTTCCCTGGCTTAACACAGAACGTAACGTTAACTGTCTGCTTCAACTCCGCGTCAATCACGTCAATTTTGTAACTCCAAGTAAATGATCTACCACGAATCATTGTTAGGAACATCCCTGCCACCTGTTGGTGGTTGAGCGGAACCACTTTCAAGAACGTGTACAGGGTCTCCCAGAATCACTGGTGGGGTTTTATAAGGTCTGTGTGAAATATGGATTGTATGTAATGGAGTGAAAGCCTTTTTATTTTATTCAGTCACTCAACAAGATTGTGCTTCTGTATATTTATCTTTTTTGTTTCACATGTTTAACCTTTAACACAATTTCAGATCAACTGAAGCAGGGCCAACTAAAATGTTAAAATTTTCAACGTAGGTATATTTCTATCGTGAAAGAAACTCAAACTAACCCCCCCCCCCCGATTGATTTTTGGCACGCACTTATAGCACCACCCCACTTTACTAATCATGTGCGAAAAGAGATGAATCGTCAATTTCCAGAACGGTGTATTGGCAGAAGTGGACTCATCCCATGGCCCGCAAGCAGTCCTGATCATACTCCATTAGACTTCTTCCTCGGGGTCTATGTCAAAATGAGGTTCGCAGTGAAAGAATTGATCTTGACCACCTCAAGGAAAGAATCAGACAAGCAATTGCAAGCGTTACTCCAGACGTTCTTGCTTGAGTGTGGACCAACACTGAATACCGCTGTGACGTGTCTCGTGCTGTAAATGGTGCGCATATTGAAACATACCAACGTTGTTACTAATATTTTTGAGTGACTAAATAAAATAAAAGCATTTTCAATCCATTACACGTAATACATAATTCACAGAGACCTCATGGAACAACACCAATCATTCTCGGAGACCCTGTATGTTCACATATCATGTAACTAAATGAAAAGCAATTCGCGTGTTTCAATACCGCAGTTAAAAGTTTAAAAAGTCAATCCTGTAACTTCGCTGACAAAGGTTATATCGTTATTGGCCGCGGTCTACCTTCTCTTCGTGCGAGTGTACATGAACTTCATACGTAACGTGAAATAAAAACTATTGCCTAATGTTTAAAACGAGATATTATATTTTCTTGTTTCAATATGTTACATTACAATATATGTAATTTTGATGAAGATTAGTAAATCACTATGAGTTTCTTGAGGTACAGTCCATGTATATATCTGTGGCCCTGCGTAACATCAATTTTTGTCCAACGCATCTCCTTTTCCACAGGCTATGGTAAACATTCTCACAAGCGATTGTTCTTGTTCCGGTGTTTAATATCTGAATATTGCAACACTGTCGTCCCGTCGCTTCACTTGGTTTCACATTCAAACGATGCATTCACTTTACCGCTAACACGTCATTGCGAAAAAACCGTGAAGCGTATTCTCATCTGCTAGTTTTCGCCTCACACGATACTCGTTGCCTTGCCTGTAGGTATGCTTTTGCACCCACAAGACTTTGCGCAGAGCAGACAAGTTAAAAAGATGGACGAGTCACTTGAGGAAGAATAGTTACTTGCAATTTCCAAAATTAAAGGTTTAAGAAGAAAAAGGACATAGTCTCGAAATTGTCTCGAAGGAAAATGTATAATCAAGATGCACTACACATGCTTTTGAATGAAATCGTATATGTATTCACACATCACATTCGCTGAATTCATTCATAAAAAAATGTTCAACTAAATGTGTCAAACATGTACACTGGTAATAATAAAGCTTTTAATTATTGGCTAATCAGATTTGTTGTGTAAATCTCAATGCCATGGAAACATTGACGATGCACCTTATTGAAATCATAGACAATAACCGTTTTTCTTTGACAAACTCACAGATTATCTTGCTCTGACAAGATGTTAAGGCAGCATCTAGCAGAAAAGCAAGTTGCAATTAGAACACTGACTAGTCGCCAAAACCAGTCCAGCAGCTAGCCTGAAAGCCAGTCCAGCGCGAAGTAGGGCATTCCAGTGAGAAATCCAGCTCCGTGTGATTCGTCCTTCATCGAGAGACCGCATCCGTACCGTCATCATCGTCGCCGCTAAGACCAGAAAAGCCAGATGAATGCCTCTCGTACCTCATTGGGTAAGTGTACTCTGCTCCTTAGCTATCCTTCCCTATTTATCGGGCCAATGAGGGGCTACTCACGATCCTAAACCCGATTTTGCTTCTTTTTCCTGATACTTTCCACGTGACAGACCCAGTACCTCAATATTTAGTCGCTTAACAATATATACAGGGTGTTGTTACAACGCTTGGGAGGTGATTCTTCACATGAAAACAAGCAGAAAGTGTGAGTTCCATTTTTACGACTGAGGCTTCGTTTCCGAGATAGGAGCCTCGCAAAAGGTGACAAAGCGAACGTCACACTTAACTGGGACGAATACTACGGTATCACGGATAGAGAGGCGGTTCCAAGGGAATCATAAAGGAATCGTATGTGCTCAGTCCGGAAGTCACTATGAAAAGTTCACTGCACGCATGCGCAATGGAGTCCTCAAAGGAAATGGTGATTTCCAGCAAGAACAATGCATGGAAAGGGCATGTAACGGAGCAAGAAGGACCGAGACAATGAGAAATGCATTAAAGACAACACATCCCGATCTCAAACATCAAAACATGAGCACGGAACACAAAATCCGAAAAGTTGAGCACGGTTGCATACCCCAGTTACATGCGAGGAATGAACGAATCATGTCATTTGGCATATGAGAGACACATTACTCCACCAGGAGGAGGGAAAGAAAAACACAATATCAGATGATTGCGACAACATGTGTTTTTACACGCGACAACTACGTAATATCCCCCCCCCCCTTACACACAACAAACAACAAATGCTACAATGTCTTACGCACAGACAGTGCGTGTCACTGTACACCAACTGAAGATGTCACTTTCATCACACAAAGGGGGTGGGGATCAATACCAAGAGTGTTCGCACGCGATCACTGTGACGTAAAAGAGACCAGTTTTGGAAGCGCTGCACAGGCAAGTCTGGCTCTCGTAGTCTACGTTTGACCTTCATGACTGCTGTTCCCGCGAGGGGAGCTCGAATGGTTGGTTCTCTCCGGCAGTCGTCCCAGTCGTGTTGCAGGTGCTGGGATATGATCAGCAGTTCGCTCTAGGTTGTCATACGCATTGAAGAGTACTAGTATGTTGTATTGAAAGAAGTTGACGTGGTGGAATGTGCAAGTCAAGTATCGTAACAATTGGTCTGTGGTGTTTGTACGGTGATACGGCCAATTTGTGCAGTGTGCCAGTGTTAAACAAAAACGATACTTTGCAGTTCCAGCTCCCTATTACACAGATGGCTGCGTATACGACCCAGAAGCTAGCAGACATGCATCTCATGTATGGGGAGGCACGTGGTAATAGCCGTGAGGCAAGGCGTCTTTATGGAGAACGCTTTCCACATAGACGTTTACCTTCTCACGCTTTCTTTCATGTAGTGGACACTCGAATGCGTGAAACAGGGTCAGTGTTACCACCGCGGCAAGAAGTTGGCAGACCCCGAAGTGTACGCACACATCAGTTTGCAGAAGATGTGCTAACAGCGGTCGCAAAACATCCTGGCACCAGTACGAGCGTGCTCGCTTGGGCACGAAACACGTCTCATGTGAATGTTTGGCGAGTGTTGTCAGAGGAAGGAATGCACCCTTTTAAACTGCAGAAAGTACAAGAACTGTTACCTCGTTACTTTCGCCCTCGAATGGAGTTTTGCCAATGGTTGTTGCATTAGCTAGACACACACCCTCACTTCGGGGCAACGGTATTGTGGACAGATGAAGCCATTTTCACCAGGATGGATGTCTTCATTAGTAGAAACAGTCATGTCTGGGACTTTGACAACCCACATCCACTTTTTGTGGCCCATCACCAGCACAGGTTTTCAGTGAATGTGTGGTGCGGGATAGTACATGATCATTTAATTGGACCATACATTCTCCCTGGTCGCACGTATCATGCATTTCTTAGTGAGGTTCTGCCTGAACTGTTGCACTGCGGCAAGAAATGTGGCACCAACACGATGGGGCACCAGCTCATTTCGATCGTAATGTACGACATTTCCTGCATGACGTGTTTCGCAATAGGTTCATTGGTAGGGATGAGCCTGTGCCTTGGCCACCCAGGTGGCCAGATCTCAACCCTCTCGATTTTTTCTTCTGGGGAGAAATGAAAACCCTCGTATACGACACACCTGTCACATCAGCTGAGTACCTCTCTGCTCGCATCAACGTCGCCGCCGAGACGGTGGCAGATACATCTGGCTTGTTTGCACGTACTCGACAATCCTTGATTCGTCGCTGTCATCTCTGCGTAGAAGTGAACGACAGACATTTTGAAAACCGTCTGTGATTATCGTACACTCTTCGTATTGCTCCCAACCCCCTTTGTGTGATGAAAGTGACATCTTCAGTTGGTGTACAGTGACACGCACTGTCTGTGCGTAAGACATTGTAGCATTTGTTGTTTGTTGTGTGTAAGGGGGGGGGGGGATATTACGTAGTTGTCGCGTGTAAAAATACACGTTGTCGCAATCATCTGATATTGTGTTTTTCTTTCCCTCCTCCTGGTGGAGTAATGTGTCTCTCGTATGCCAAATGACATGATTCGTTCATTCCTCGCATGTAACTGGGGTATGCAACCGTGCTCAACTTTTCGGATTTTGTGTTCCGTGCTCATGTTTTGATGTTTGAGGTCGGGATGTGTTGTCTTTAATGCATTTCTCATTGTCTCGGTCCTTCTTGCTCCGTTACATGCCCTTTCCATGCATTGTTCTTGCTGGAAATCACCAATTCCTTTGAGGACTCCATTGCGCATGCGTGCAGTGAACTTTTCATAGTGACTTCCGGACTGAGCACATACGATTCCTTTATGATTCCCTTAGAACCGCCTCTCTATCTGTGATAGTATTCGTCCCAGTTAGGTGTGACGTTCACTTTGTCACCTTTTGCGAGGCTCCTATCTCGGAAACGGAGCCTCAGTCGTAAAAATGGAACTCACACTTTTTGCTTGTTTTCATGTGAGGAATCACCTCCCAAGCGTTGTAAACGACCTTTAGAAACACCCTGTATAGGGCGATTCATAAAAAACTAACACTTTTTTCTCTCGTTGTATTTAAACAAGAATACATGATAATTCTCCGTGTTACCTTCAGATAGCGCGGGACGTCTGGAAGATTCATACATTATACTTAAACGGGAGGACGGGAGCGTAGAGTGCCCGTTATGCGGCGAAGACGAGACGAAATTTCACATTCTCCTCCAGTGTAAAGAAACAGGGGAGGCAAGACAAAAATATATGAGGGAAATAAATGAAGATAACATTGAGAATATAATGACAAGCGTTATTAGGAGGGATAGACCGAGAGGGGGGGAGGCGCAAATAAGGAATCTGGGAACATTCCTACACTACGCCTGGGTAATGAGATCAAAGAAGCTCAGTGGGGATAGCGAACACGTGTGAAAGGGGGAGGGGTACTAAATAAATAAATTAATAAATACATTTGAGAAAATTTAGGAACCACTCAGGTAACAGGGCAAGTATAGGGAAAGATTTCAAATGACATAGTGTTTGTGAACTCCCAAGCAGTGGTGAAGGTGGAAGCAGGCTAAAAAGGAGGAAGGGTGTAGGGAAAGTACACGAAAATTTTGCACTTGTATGGTATGTATAGCTGTAAAGGCTCATACTGGAAATAAATTATATTCTATTCTATTCTATCAAGAGAGTGCGTAGGTGAGCTGGATTTTGCAGCTGTCGTCTCCATATTGCCTCAGTCGTTGTGAAGTTGCAGTACACGCTACGAATTTTTATGTTTTTTGAGCAACGGAATGGTATTGAGCTGCGCCAAGGATATTTTTGACGGGATGGCCCCACGTGCCATATATCAAGTCCTTTGAGCTGATTCATAGTTTCATTGAGGACCCTGATAATTTCCTGAAACTTATGGCCAAAGAGATCACCTGACTTGAACCTCCAGATTTCTTTATTTGGTGGTATCTTAAGGAAAGCGTGTACGCTACAAGTCCTCATCAAGTTAGAGTTGACAACTAACATTACTCTAGAAGGCACTTTACCCAGCCATCGTAAATCTAGCTCCATGAGAGTCAGTTTTAACTCCATTTAAGGTGAAATTTAGTTCTTTTATGCCCATCAGGTTTGGCAACACGGCCAGGAGTCAAGGAAAAAAGCATTGATCACATGGGAGTATGAGTTGATTCATTCTCTTGTTAATATAAAATTTCCGATGGAATAGAAAGAGATGTCAACGGGAAGAGGGCAGTTTGAAGATGAATTTCACCAGCGGAAAAGTCGAAACTTCCATTTGATTAGCCGTAACTTGATGTTGAAGTTGATTCCCCATAAGGAATACATGGGATTCCGAAAATTATTATTCATCATATTTTTCAAACATCGTGTCAGCTTAATAATCAACATAACAAAATGTTTGCACTTTCAACATGGAGAGAAATTCATACTCTTGGATACACCCAGGGTTTGTTTTAGCAGCAGTACCCATTCGGGCGATACTGAAATAAATGCACAATTGGTGCGTAATTGTATCTCCTCGCCTTAAATCTTAAAACATTGTTAAAACATTGTACATATCGATACTTTATTATATCAACAAATTAGAGCTTCAAACATGTTGTAAGGCCTTCGGTTGGGCTCTCTTCTAGAGTCTAGATATAGCTCGTTGGAGTGAAGCATTCACTGCGCATACACGAACAACAAACTGAGGCGACACGATGCACGGTATTGAGAAAAAGGCACAGTCCGAGAGACACGTAAGCGACATGGGAAAATAATACGACAGTTTTCTTTTCCTCGTTCTGTCTCTTCAACTCGTATCCAACTGGTCTGTGCGCGCACGCTCACATTCCATACGAGTGTCCAGTAGTTATTGTCATTTCTTTTTAGTTTCACGGTAAACACCATAGATACGGCGAATGAGCCATATTGGGGAACCGGGCCTTATTCGGGTCATATATCTGATATTTATATTCGTATTTTAAAATTAGCAAACTAATATCTTTATACCAACTGGTTAAAAATGTCAGTACTACATTACAAAATATTGAAATGGTTTTTGCTATGTGTAAGTTATTGTTTCACACATATATAAAAGGCATTGGATGTGGTACACATCTGCCATAAATTGTTTAAAGATATTTTTATGTGTAGCTATGGGACATTAAAATTAGAATGAATTGAATTGGAACTCTATAAGTATGATTTATTCAATAATGGGGTTTCTATATCCAGTGGGTGGGAGATGATTATTCCTGGTTGGGGTGGCTCAAGATCCCCCTCACTTCTGATTTTCCGTTCCGTGAAATCCAAATAAGTCCAGAATGAGGGCCAGAGCTTAGCCTTATATGTTTCAGAATTGTTATCTGATTTTAAAATCTGTTTTTTTTTAAAAACAAAAAAAAAAAAAAAAATCTAAGAAAACAATGAATTTATGCAAATTTTGAAATAACAAAACATTCGTGTGTGCTGTTCTAAAAGAGAATATTTCTCATGGCTTCACATTATACCTAGGTATCAAGGACGTTTTTGTGCGGGTCCAGGGAGTCCGGACCCCGTCCCCCCAGAAAGACTTACCAAGTAGTAAAAATAAGTTATTATCAAAATATAATTGTTTAGCTTTTGTTATACACAATTTCCATCAATGCCAATACCATGCTTGAACAGCGTAACAATTAAAAGTTAGGTTGCGGCAGAAATATCTCCCGGATTTTATTTGTTAATAACAAAGCAACGATAAATGTTATTCGAAACTTTATTGCACAGTTGGACAGAACAAGGTTCATCATTTTGTTGCACATTTGCAAATAATAAAATGTTCCATTTATTTTTTGTCAAAATTGACACAGGTCACCATGTTGTGTGTCATAGTTGACTTTGTTTTTAAATGATATCGTACAAACGCCGATCTGCACAGTGTATTCATTTATGAAGTCTCGGCCTGAAGTTCTGCATTACCCTCCTAGTCATGTCTGCTCGGTATTGCCGCGCTTTCCTGTCGGATACCATCTTTCAGATCCTTATCTGTCCTTGGCCTTCCTTGGTAAACTTTAGCCTTCAGGTAAGAAGTCGCAGGTTGCTAGCTCGGGGGAATGAGTTGGCCATGGAAGGTCACTTCGAAGAGAGATCAGACGCCCTGGAAACATTTCACCTAGCACGTTCATCGATACGCGTGCTGTGTGTGCTGAGGCACCATCCTGTTGGAACCACAAAGCCAATTTGCCACGTTCGTTCAATTGCAGATGTAGGAAGTTGCGTAACATCCATACATAACGGTCAGACGTTACAGTAACTGCGAGCCGTCTTCGTAAACTTCCTCAACTCCTTCATGGAGTTGTCTCGGTACATACAGGGAACAAAATGGTAAACCTTGTTCTTTCCAACTGTGAAATAAAATTTTGCATAACATTTATCGTTGCTTTGTTATTCACAAATGAAATCCGGGAGTTATTTCTGCTGCACCCTGTATACTCGATGGTTTTTTTCCGCTGAACTTATTGGAAGACAAGGAATCTGGCTCATACGGCTTTGAAGGGTTCCAAGGATGTATGCACACTACAATATTATTCACAAACTAACTTTACATTTCGGTAAATGGATGTAACTCCTTTTTTTGTTATTCAATAAATATTCAATTCTTTTTCTATTTGACATTAAATTCCTTGCCAGGGCAGTTGTTTTTGTGCAAATCTTGGCGATCTTAACTACACGTACATTAGATAATGAATACGTTCTGTTATATATCTATTCTTTTACTATCTTTTAACTATCCATATAATAATAACAATACAATATTACTTAATGTACATATTTCAATACGAGTATTAATATTTTAATTTAATTAAATATAATTATCCTAATTTTTATTATTGCGACACTTGATTGGACATCCAATAAATGTATTTCTAGATACGCACCTCTGAAGTAGTATGTGTGTATTATATATATATATATACTGGGTGGTCCAAAAGTCCCGGAACGGTCAAATATCGTGAGAAATACACATCGAATCAGAATACGAAAAAAATACATGTTTAATAAGTAATAAGTGAAAGTAAGCTATTCAATGGTATCACACTTCATTCCCCACTCGCTCCTCCTGGGGATTGGACGGGGAGCAACTGCGAAATTTGAAATGGAAACCCCATTTTGCATTGTACAATCGGATTCTACGTAAGCAAATAACCGTGTTTCTGTACAACATTTCGCGTAACCCAGGAACAACGACTTGGACGTAATAGCATTTTGTTCCCATCGGGGTGCTTGTTGTAGGTGAATCCCCTCGCCTCTCAACATCAGGGTGCTTTTTGTAGGTAAGCCTTTCGCCTACTCAACATCGGGGTGCTTGTTGTAGGTGAGTCCCCTCGCCTCTCACCATCGGGGTGCTTGTTGTAGGTGAGTCCCCTCGCCTCTCACCATCGGGGTGCTTTTTGTAGGTGAGTTCCCTCGCCTCTCACCATCGGGGTGCTTGTTGTAGGTGAGCCTTTCGCCTTCTCACCATCGGGGTGCTTGTTGTAGGTGAATCCCCTCGCCTCTCAACATCGGGGTGCTTGTTGTAGGTAAGCCTTTCGCCTTCTCACCATCGGGGTGCTTGTTGTAGGTGAATCCCCTCGCCTCTCAACATCGGGGTGCTTGTTGTACGTGAGCCTTTCGCCTTCTCAACATCGGGGTGCTTGTTGTAGGTGAGTCCCCTCGCCTCTCACCATCGGGGTGCTTTTTGTAGGTGAGTCCCTCGCCTCTCACCAACGGGGTGTTTGTTGTAAGTGAGTCGCGTCGCCTCTCACCATCCGTGTGATTGTTATGGGTGAGTCCCCTCGCCTCTCAACATCGGGGTGCTTGTTGTAGGTGAGCCTTTCGCCTTCTCAACATCGGGGTGCTTGTAGTAGGTGAGTACCCTCGCTTCTCACCATCGGGGTGCTTTTTGTAGGTGAGTCCACTGGCCTCTCACCATCGGGGTGTTTGTAGTAGGTGAGTCCCCTCGCCTCTCACCATAGCGGTGCTTGTTGTAGGTGAGTCCCTCGCCTCTCACCATCGGGGTGCTTGTTGTAGGTGAGTCCCCTCGCCTCTCACCATCGGGGTGCTTTTTGTATGTGAGTCCACTGGCCTCTCACCATCGGGGTGCTTTTTGTAGGTGAGTCTCTCGCCTCTCACCATCGGCTTGCTTATTTTAGGCTACTCCCATCGCCTTTCGTCATCGGGGTGCTTTTTGTAGGTGGGTCCCTCGCCTCTCACCATCGGGGTGTTTGTTACAGGTGAGTTCCTCGCCTCTCACCATCGGGATGCTTGTTGTAGGTGAGTCCCCTCGCCTCTCAACATCGGGGTGCTTGTTGTAGGTGAGCCTTTCGCCTTCTCATCATCGGGGTGCTTTTTGTAGGTGAGTCCCTCGCCTCTCAGCATCGGGGTGCTTGTAGTAGGTGAGTCCCTCGCCTCTCACCATCGGGGTGCTTGTAGTAGGTGAGTCCCCTCGCCTCTCACCATCGGGGTGCTTGTTGTAGGTGAGTCCCTCGCCTCTCACCATCGGGGTGCTTTTTGTAGGTGAGTCCCTCGCCTCTCACCATCGGGGTGCTTATTTTAGGCGAGTCCCCTCGCCTCTCACCATCGGGTGCTTTTTGAAGGTGAGTCCACTGGCCTCTCACCATCGGGGTGCTTTTTGTAGGTGAGTCCCTCGCCTCTCACCAACGGGTTGTTTGTTGTAGGTGAGTCGCGTCGCCTCTCACCATCCGTGTGATTGTTATGGGTGAGTCCCCTCGCCTCTCAACATCGGGGTGTTTGTTGTAGGTGAGTCCCCTCGCCTCTCACGATCGGGGTGCTTTTTGTAGGAGTCCACTGGCCTCTCACCATCGGGGTGCTTTTTGTAGGTGAGTCCCTCGCCTCTCACCAACGGGGTGTTTGTTGTAGGTGAGTCGCGTCGCCTCTCACCATCCGTGTGATTGTTATGGGTGAGTCCCCTCGCCTCTCAACATCGGGGTGCTTGTTGTAGGTGAGCCTTTCGCCTTCTCAACATCGGGGTGCTTGTAGTAGGTGAGTCCCCTCGCTTCTCACCATCGGGGTGCTTTTTGTAGGTGAGTCCACTGGCCTCTCACCATCGGGGTGCTTGTAGTAGGTGAGTCCCCTCGCCTCTCACCATAGTGGTGCTTGTTGTAGGTGAGTCCCTCGCCTCGCACCATCGGGGTGCTTGTTGTAGGTGAGTCCCCTCGCCTCTCACCATCGGGGTGCTTTTTGTATGTGAGTCCACTGGCCTCTCACCATCGGGGTGCTTTTTGTAGGTGAGTCTCTCGCCTCTCACCATCGGCTTGCTTATTTTAGGCTACTCCCATCGCCTTTCGTCATCGGGGTGCTTTTTGTAGGTGGGTCCCTCGCCTCTCACCATCGGGGTGTTTGTTATAGGTGAGTTCCTCGCCTCTCACCATCGGGATGCTTGTTGTAGGTGAGTCCCCTCGCCTCTCAACATCGGGGTGCTTGTTGTAGGTGAGCCTTTCGCCTTCTCATCATCGGGGTGCTTTTTGTAGGTGAGTCGACTGGCCTCTCACCATCGGGGTGCTTGTTGTAGGTGAGTCCCCTCGCCTTCTCACCATCGGGGTGCTTGCTGTAGGTGAGTCCCCTCGCCTTCTCACCATCGGGGTGCTTGTTGTAGGTGAGTCCCTCGCCTCTCACCATCGGGGTGCTTGTAGTAGGTGAGTCCCCTCGCCTCTCACCATCGGGGTGCTTGTTGTAGGTGAGTCCCTCGCCTCGCATCATCGGGGTGCTTGTTATAGGTGAGTCCCTCGCCTCTCACCATCGGGGTGCTTGTTGTAGGTGAGTCCCCTCGCCTCTCACCATCGGGGTGCTTTTTGTAGGTGAGTCCCCTCGCCTCTCACCATCGGTGTGCTTTTTGTAGGCGAGTCCCCTCGCCTCTCACCATCGGGGTGCTTATTTTAGGCGAGTCCCCTCGCCTCTCACCATCGGGGTGCTTTTTGTAGGTGAGTCCCCTCGCCTCTCACCATAGGTGTGCTTGTTGTAGGTGAGTCCCTTTCCTTTCACCATCGGGGTGCTTGTTGTAGGTGAGTCCCCTCTCCTTTCACCATCAGGGTGTTTTTTGCAGGTGAGTCCCCTCACCTCTTACCATTCGGTGTTGTCACCAACCTCAATTCATTTCCTGCTCAAATTGGTGTCCTCCCTTTTCTTGTCACAGTCCCAACAGAAGATACGCAGCATTGCAAACATTCTGTAACATCTCCAGACTAATTGCATTTGACACTATAATTCTGTCTTTCAATTCCTCGATTTCGTCGGGTTTTGTTTCATAAACTTTGCTTTTCAAGAATCCCAAATAGAAGAAATCAAGAGGTTCAAATCGGGTGAACTCGGTGGCCACTTTATTTTGCCCCTTCCACCAATCACCTGTCAGGGAAAACGTTGTTCAGTACATTGCGAACAATTCAAGCAAAATGAACTTGAGCTCCATCTTGTTGTTACCAAACATTCGTAAATCCATCTCCAACGTTAGTTTTATTTCAGGTATTATCTCATTTGTCAACAAATTTACGTAATTTTTAGCATCATCGGAGAGAAGTTTACCACAGAAATCGATTATTTCTGTCGCATCGTATCATCATTTCCTCGCAGTATTCAAGCCTACGATCACAGTCGTCTCCGATGAGTTCTTCCACTAGTTTTATTTTGTACGGATGATACCGATGCGATTTCACAATTCTAAGGATATATGTTTTACATACTTCGGTTTGTTGAGCTATGTATGGGCGTTTTCTTGGAGATGCATTAGAACTTCCAAAGATTTCTCGTCGTTTGTAGCAGTTTTAGGTCTTTCACATCGTGGTTCATCCCTGACTGCTCCAGGTCTTTCGAAGCGATCAACGGTTCGATAAATAGTAGATTTTGAAATAGGTGGACGTTTCGGGAACGCATCGTTGAATAAATGCGCAACGTCTCCGTATGATCGTTCCCTATCACCAAACCCCCGCATCATGAGAACTGTTATCCTTTCCCTCTCTGACG
This sequence comes from Lepisma saccharinum, assembly GCF_977018435.1. Taxonomy (NCBI): domain Eukaryota; kingdom Metazoa; phylum Arthropoda; class Insecta; order Zygentoma; family Lepismatidae; genus Lepisma; species Lepisma saccharinum. Next base: position 48,164,395 of record NC_139243.1, read on the forward strand.
ATCAGGGGCGGCCGGTCATAAGGACGATACGGACGCCGCACTGCCGTGTGCAACCGCAAGTGAACAAACATTACATTAACATTTATATGTTAGCTTTTACATTGTCTGAATTGCAAATATTCCATTGCTTATAGATCGTTGGTTAGTCGGTTCTGTATTCATTCTTCCGCGACAATTGCAAAGTTTGCACGCCACCGTGCGGGGGAATACGGAACTTCGAGAGAAATGTGGCGGGGCGCCGTCCTCCCACTTTACGAGACGTAGAGCATTCTCAGGCGCGGTTGCGAGGGGTAACAGGCGAGGGAACTGAGGGAATAACACGCGCGGGATCTGTGGCTGGGAGGACGGAGGGTTTGTCGTCCGAAACCCACCCCCTAGGCGAAACTGGCCCTCTCTCCAGAGAACGGTAAACAATGAAGAGTTGCCAGAAGCAATGAAGTTAACATAAGAAAGAAAATTACCAACCGTTGAAAAAAAAATATTCTGTATTCCATAATCTTATTCATTTATGACATAAGAGTAGAGCAATAAATAACGCAATTTCCAACGAGGAAAGAAAGTGTCGCTAACTGAAAAAGTACAGACTCTTGCATGATTTTTATTTATCGTCGCTTTCTGCTACTTTTCGGTAATCACGACGATGAGGATGAGTGATGGTATAATGAAATTGATGTAGGGGCACTCACAAAGAACACACATACCCATGCCGGGATTCGAACCCAGGAGCCCTGGCTTTGTAATGCGGTATGCTAGCCATGGAAGCCGGCTATAGATTCTTGTTACACACAAAATTATCGTACATATGCGTTGTATTTTTCTGAGTTTAGTGAAAAGTACATTTGGATTAGAATGATGTGTGGAGTACATCATATAGATTTAAATACATGTTTTGATTAGCACGTTTGAAAAAAATCCTGATAATGTGACAAAGTTGTCCAATTTCTTTTCAAGGCGGATGTTAAATAAATTAGAAACTAGTCATCAAAACTCACCAAGAGCCGCTACAGGAACCTGTAAACTACAAATTTCTTAAAATTTGGCAAAATTGTCTGGCAACCCCGAAGCAATAAAACGACTCTTCGTTTTCCATGGAAAAGTGAAGCTTTTTCGGTAGTTGTGCATTTGTCGCGATGAACAGTGTGGAAAAATTGTTGGTGCGACGTTTTTCTACCAGAAGTCTGGATGAAAAAATAAACATAAAAAAATCTAGTCCGAATTTGAATCTAGAACAAGTGTCAAAGAAGCGAGGTCGTGAGTTCACTCGCAAATTTCGCGTTGAAGGACAGAAGGATGAATTTTAGTTACAAGCATGTCTGAAGATTTCTGGTAAGTTTGAAGTTTTTAAATTAGAGCTTCTGGTGACGCAGATACCACCTTTCCAGTGAGATATTTATTTTGGTGCCCTATTTCACATATCAATTAGTCATGTTGGACAGGAGACATTTTCTGTGTAACATTTTACTAGAAATTTTCACGATCAATGCACGTAAATATTCGTCATTGTGCTTATCAAGTTGTGTAAAAATTAATATCCCTTCTTCTGAATTTTCCCCTCTGTTAAACGACTAAATCTTTTAGAATTCTATTTCTTCTTCCATCTTCTTCGCATTACTGTTAAATAATGATTAATTTAAAACGTGTAAAACATGATATTCGGTAAACACGAACGTATCAATTTCTTATCACGTTGGCTGTTATACGAAATTCATCATTTAAACTCGCATTACTAGTAGAGCAAATTTGTGCCGGCCCCCGTGGCGGAGTGGTTAGCACATCGCGCTACGACGCCAGGGATCCCGTGTTCGAATCCCGGCTTGGGCATGGATTTTGTGAGTGTCCATTCATCAATTTCATCATATCACTCATCCCCATCTTCGCAAATTAGCCAAATGTGGCACAAAAGGCGAAGTAAAATAAGCAAATCAATAGAGCAAATTTGTGAGCTATCGCCCCTCCACTTTGGATCACCACGAGCCGCCACTGCTGACGATGCCATCGTTGACAGAATACGAACGGTAATGGATTTTCTATTCTTTCGTACACCTATTAATACTCAAGTACGATTCCCCCCCCCCCCCCTTCGTGAGTTGCAAGGAATGCACACAGGGTTACTGACCTTCACAGTGGTAGATTACAGGCAGCTCCTCACGCCGAACCGGCCTGGTGGCACGATGAGTAAGCCCACTGTGTGTGTATCGTTGTTGGTTGGGAACTGCTCACGCAGCGAACTGCCGACGCACGTCAAGGTAATCGCATGCCCGCTTAGAGTCGCCAGATGGCAGACCAGTCGCCTTCGAGCGGTCCTATGGGAGCGCGGACGAAAAATAAATCGGGCCGTTACGTAAACAATGAGCAATTCAGACGTTTATGCTTTTCGACGTTGGGAACGGAGAAAAGGCGATGGTGAGCGGGTAATTTAGTTCCGGTCACTACAGAGGCGAGGGGACTCACCTAAAACAAGCACTCCGTGGGGAACAAAATACTACTACGTACGTTCACGTCGTTGTTCCTGGGTTACGGGAAATGTAGTACAGAAACCAGGTTATTTCCTTACGTAGAATCCGATTCTACAATACAAAATGGGGGTTTCCATTTCAAATTTCACAGTTGCCCCCCGCCCCACCCTCAGGGGGCGGGATGGTGAATCAAATCATTGTATAGCTTTATTTCACTTATTAAACACGTATTTTTTTCGTTTTCCGATTCGATATGTATTTCTCACGATATTTGACCGTTCCGGGACTTTTGATATATATATATATGGGAGGCTGGATTTTGTATCCCCCAAATGAAAAGCGTTCCTGCGGTACTGCGCGCAACCGTTCAGGTGATGACAGCCAACGCCTGCTACCCGGGGTGACTGCCTCGCTGGTGCCGTAGTCGTCACAGGAGTTAAAGACGCCAGAGGTTTCGCTGACCGATTAGGTGAGGTGAGTCCATACGTCTTCAGCGAGTGAAGGAGGGCTATCAACAACCTGCCAAACCCAATTGGCCATGGTTTTAATGCTATAGCTGTAAGTGACATCCCTCGTCCCTCGTTAAACCCTTGTCACGCAAGAATGTGTGTGTGTGTATATATATATATATATATATATATATATATATATATGCAGTATATAAACTAAACTTCGTAGCGCAACAGGCCTCGAAAGGCCAGGGCCTATGAGGGTGGCTTTTCCATTGGGTGATGTGTGGTCAGCACATTGGGCCCATCGCCGCTACTTCTTCTTTTCAGGTACCTTTCCAATTGTCCTCACGATGCTGGGTCAGCGCCGAAATTTCGGGGAGTATCACTGGGAATCGAACCCGGGAGCGCTCACATCAAATGCGCTAACCACTTAGCTACTTTGAGCCCTATATATATATAATCGAATCCGGCAACCTTTAGAGCAAGGCGACCGCCTTAACCACTATTCTATGGGGCAGTCGCGAGTCTTTTGTGGCATTCCATCGCACACATTGGAGAATGATGATGATATATAAAAAAAATTTATACACACAACTAATTTCTTAAAATTTATCTTATTTGTGTGTGCAAAACTGAATATATTATGGCAATGGAAATAAGAAAATTCCCACGCGCTCAAATGATTGCGCTCTCGTCTTTGGTACGACAGGTTCAAGGTTCGATCCCTGGTAGGAACTCCAAAATGCATGTGCTGGCCCGACATCGTGAGGACAATTAAAGAGCTACATGACATCAATATGGAAGCGAATTCCGCTCTCAAAACTTGATGGAACTCGATGTACTGACCACGGGTCACAGAATGGAAAATCACTTCGCAGGCCTTGTCCCTCAAATTCAATTTTACTGACTAATTGTAAGTTCTTAAGAGGATCTAAACGTGGCTTTTTATGCACCGTGCAACGTTGCTTCCTTTCACCCTACTTTTACAGGTTTTTTTTCTCCTCTTTCTTCAAAGGATTCATTCCCCTCCCGACGCGTGAGCAAAAAGCGCTACGAAACCGGATGTCCCAGGTTCAGACCTTTGACCTGTTATCCACTCCACCGCCAAGGTGTCGGCCCAAATAGACAGAGCCACAGTTACAACCTGAGGTGCAGATGAAACAGCACTGCTTTGAAGAACCAGTGCGTATACATTACTTTCGTCTACGTTTTCCGTGTTATTTTTGTCTATCTTAATTAAATGCTTCATTCTCAGCACAGCTTCACCTTCGTTACAGTCCCTGGAATTTACATCGCACTCGCAATACTTAAAAATATCGCGTAATTTAAACGTTTCTTCTATGCCAGCCATGACAAGATCCTGCTATTATGTACTACTACTGAATGTAAGCAAATATTTATCGTACATAGAGCGGCCAAATTGGAAGCGACACTAGCGCTCAGATGGTAATTTTAATCGCGAATAAAGTATGTATTTAATCAGCGTCATTCTTTGGTACCTAAAACCATTTCATACGAAACGTTACTCCTCTCGGTTGAATAGTTTTCGTCTTTTTAAAATATGAATTTGGTTTGATGTTTTAAGTTCACTTTATGCACAGTAAGGCTAATCGGGACTCGACCTACAGTTTAAAATGGGATCGGAACCACTATGTGCCTCCACTGGTTATCGAACCCAGGACCCATTGATTACAAGGCGGCGACGCTACCACTGCACCATCGGGGAGGCCCGTAAAAATGTGAAGTGATACATTGTTTACATCTCACGCGGCCGCTATTACAAGTGCAATCGTGACGTAGAAGTTGTTTCTCGATAATCGATTTCAATTCGCGATTAAAATTATCCGATATGACATCTGGTGGGATTTTCCGGAACTACTCTATGTAGGATACTATGTTGTGTTGACGTTCAAAGCATGGGAAATGTTCGAAAGAGTAACGTCTATTGTTCAGTTTTTTTTCCTCTAAATCGTTTTGTGGATCAGGAAAAGTGAGAAGTTTACATGTGTTTCCACCCCCGAGGAATCAACAAAATGAAATTTTTAAATAAATCAGGGAAAACAGAATTGATTGACAGAAGAGTGGCGTGGGGGATAACATTGAAACGCTGCAAGGAAATTGCGAAAAATACACAAGTCTGTTCACTTTATATTCCGAAAGATGATTCTATTACCATGAAAGTAAAGTTTAAAATTGTTCTTTATGAATAAAACTTCTTTTTTTTCGAAAAGAATGTATTATATATGAAATTTGGAACAGGCGCAAGTCGATTAAGTGCGAAGATGAAAATAGTTTGAGAATTAGTAAATGTCTGTAATCATAAAGCTAACCAGGAAAAGAGAATCGACATACTTATGTTGCTGTTTCATTTAGTAAGTCCTTTTTCAGTGAAGATAGCTTCGATGAAATTCAGAATTTTTTATTATTATCTTGTGTAATTATTAAACCAGCCTGCCTCTTTTGGGGAAGAACTGCAACGGTATGTTTACATCTTTCTCCTGCCCAAGCTTTGCAATACAGGTGAATTGCTTTATTTTGAAATCATTTCTGAGAGCCCCACTTGCAACCGAGGTGCAGATGAAACAGCACTGCTTTGAAGAACCAGTGAGTATACATTACTTTCGTCTGCCTTTTCCGTGTTATTTTTGCCTATCATAATTAATGCTTCGTTCTCAGCACAGCTTCACCTTCGTTATAGTTCATGGAATGCACATCGCATTAGCAATATTTAAAATATATCGCGTAATTTAAACGTTTCTTCCATACCAGCCATGACAACACGCTGCTAGTACTGAATGTAAACAAATATTTATCTACATAGAGCAGTCATATTGGAAGCGACGCTAGCGCTCAGGTGGTAATTTTAATCGCGAATAGCATGTACTCTGATTGATCGACAGTCAGGCTTGGATCGTGTTAATTAAAACCATTCCTAAATAGAAATTATTTCACCATACCTTGGATCCAATGAGAAAAATGACGTTGTCTCTGACGTCATTTCCTTTTAAGGCCAGCCGCACACCGGATCCGACACCACGATACGCAACGCGACGGGACACAAAGCGACACGACGAGTCACTTTGCTTCCGACAAAACGAAACAAATATTAATTATTCTTATCAGTGCTTCTTTCTGGAAAGAAAGTTTTCGGTACAAGTTATTTTATTGTTATTATTTGTTATTATGTTTATCATAGGAACTGCTCTAAATATTGTGGTATATAAATGATCATTAGACCTCAAATTTTAGGTATTTAACCTATATTTTCCTTTGCAGGTAAATGAGAAATAAAAAGTTACATCAGCGTTTCATTAAAAAATGCAACAACTGATCAAGTTTTATAGTGCCTAAAATAACCTATTTTGCTTCTTAGAACCTATTTTAGGTTTTTGTGCCCAAATCAAACCTTTTCTTAGGTTTTTGTATATTTTTTAAGGTTTTATATTATTGTTACATCACACAGAGGTATTTGTTCTGTTTCGTAACAAAAAAATTCAATGACTAACTTGTTTGAGACATACTCTAGAGATCAAAATGATACAAGTATTAGTTTTACAACAATTAGTGGATCATTTTGAAAATGATGCATAGAAATAAACATTTGGTTAGAAAATTAATATTTTTGATGGTTATATATCTATTAAAATTTCTCACGGTTCCTTTGAAATTTTGTGTTTAACAATTGTATCTAATTAGTATTTTTCAGGAACTATGAACCATTTTAAGTTTTTTAAAACTACTTCAGGATTCCTTTAGTCTAATTTAATATTTTTAAAATCTATCTTAGGATTTTTAGAACCTATTTTAAAATTTTTATAACCTATTTCAGGATTTTTAGAACCTATTTTAGGAACCTAAAAGTACAGTTTTAGAACCTAAAAATCCGAAGTCTAATGATCATGCATACATGTACTCACACACACACACACACACACACACAAACACACTTCTTTCGTTAAAATAAAAATATTTTAGTTTCATTCTCACATATAAAGGTTACCGGCACGGCGTGCTGTTGCGTACCGCCTGAAAAAAGCATTAATTTTTATTATCATTGCATCTAAAGAAAATGTGTAAACACAAGATCTATGACATCTGTCATTTCTGGAAATTAGCTTCTCATTTGCATCTTAAACGAATAGCACTAACATTTCCACAGACAAGAGACAAATTTAGTTTTTTTACCATTTCATCTATTCTGTACAAGAATTAATGTAACAAAGAATGGACTTTTGTATGGTGCATTAAATAAATAAAATGGATGTCCAATGTCGCAGCAGGAACTGAGTTTTGCCAGAATGGAGTTCCAGTGCATTCCGGCTGACTTCAAACGCTACTTCCCTCCAAAAAAGGAAAAAGTTTAATTCGCGAGCTTCAACCACATAGTTATTCGAGGAATAAATATCAAACTGCCCTGAACATCGTTTTCTTGTACAATATATGAAATGTTTTGGTACATTACAAGATAATTTGTAATAAGCCTATTTCTTTCACGTAATGTAATTCATCTCCTGTCCCACCTTATGCCATAGCACATCAATTTTGTCCTTATTAAGGAAAGGATTCGCGGATGCGCAGAGCGTTTTGTCGCATCGTGCTCCTCCGAAACCAAATTCCCGGGACCTTCACTGTTTTGTCGCAAGGTGACTAGAGTCAATTGTATCGTCCGGTGTGCGGCGGCTCATAAGAGCCCCATGTTAAACGTTCCCTCGAGTCGGTTTGCAACAAAATGACTCGTCGTGACTCGTCGCGTCGGATCCGGCGTGCGGCTGGCCTAAGCGTTCAATTCAAGGACAAGTTCATGATTTATTTGATCCTGTACAAGTTTTTTTTACATAGGAGCAGGTTGCAAATTAAAGGGGAAATCCAAATATTGATATTCATCACTGATATTATGTACCATTCTTAACTTTCTGTCAAGAAATACTTAACAACTTATTAAAACGAATTTGTTATTATTTGATAAAGAAAATGGAAGACTTCTCTTTCGTTGATGGGCTGTTTTCAGAAGTTCACAATTGAGCCAGAGTAAATATTCAATCAATTCAAATATTAGTTCGATGAACACAGTTTGCTTTTTCATACTATAACGAAAGTTCTAGGCTAAGTTCTTAAAATTCAAGAATGGTTGAATAAAGATTTTGTACAACCAAGAGTGAGAGGAGACGGTGGTTGTTTGGGATACAGATGTGCATTTTCTGCTTCAAAGAAGCCGATTTCCTTACACCCAACCCCCTCCCGGCATGTAAAATTTTAATTCGAATACTGAGTTCGAGATCGAAACTACCAAGAACGATTTGTGATTTCTAATCATGAATTACAGCTGAGATAAAAGCACACCTACTATAATTTCAACCACATGTTTTGTATTGCGCATAGTTGAAGATTATAGCTAATCTGAAAGAAATAAAAAATAATGCAGTGATAACTAGAGAACGGGTTTTAAGCTGCAGCACTTTTTCAAAATTATAACTGTTTTCATACTTATTAATTGAGATACTATGTATTTTAGGACATGAAATTAAGTAAAATGAACACACTTTGCTGCACCGTTTTGAACTTTTTCGTGAGATTAGCACATGTATCCCCTTTCCAACTCTCTTTGATGCTTCATCACCTTCTGCCTTTCTTTCCTTTCATGTTTCGTTAAAAATTCGGGTAACAGTATGATATAGGGAAAACACATTTCCTCAAATTTACTGGAGAAACTACTTACGGAACTTAGTTTCTGTAGACTTTTGGAAGCTCGTGGAAGTGTTTTCTCCCTTCGTTCAACTTATTCGGCCGGTAAGTCATGTATTTTTCGACATTAATGTCTCTCCGATGCACAAAAGCTCTTGCCTCCATTATGTTCGACTACGTGAACCAAATGTTCCGTGCGTTCAATGACGTAACCCCCGGTCAGTGTTTCCAAACTCGCCATTCTTTTTCCAGAACATGATAATTTTAACTATGTTTGCCTAACCTCACAGAACCTAACCTAACCTTGCGTGCATGGTTCGTGGGGCTATTTATGAATGGTTTGTGGGGCTATCCGTGCATGGTTCGTGGGGCAATTAGAATGGTTTGTGGGGCTATCCGTGAATGGTGTGTGGCGCTAAACGTGCATGGTTCGTGAGGCTATCCGTGCATGGATTGTGGGGTTTTCGAACCCGGAAAAAATACAAATTGAGTAACACGAAAGTAGGTATTTTTCGGTGAAGAAGGTTGCAACACTGCAAACCCACTGATCATCGACAACGCTAGTCAAGATTTCTCCGCCATATTGTGTGTGAGAGGAACGAACAATAATTACTCGATATGTGGAAAATTGAAGCTATTTTCGTGAAAAAAGTGAAATCCCACCTTAAACAATGTTTCGCAATGCATAATAGGTAAGTACGAATGTAAAAATTGACAAAATGAACGAGTGAAAGGTGTTTTCCCAATACCATACTGTTCCCAAAATTGGACAGGAAAATTAATAATTTTCACTCTTCTTGAGCAGCTACAGAAAATCCCATAGTCTCATTGTAGAGCAGAACGAGAACTATAAAACGGTATAATATAATAATTGCAGCCCAAATAGTTCCCAAGATAATGTAGTTTCTTCACATATAAGGATATCCTGAGCTCAAAGCGTCAGCGATTTACATTCGAAAACCTAGAAATGTTGAGCGTAATCCAGTATAACAAGTTGCTTGAAAGTAAATGCCATATTTACTTCCTAAATACTGGTTACTTTATGTAATTATGTTATTTAATACAGTGTTGAATAAAGAATGTTAATGCAACGGGTTTAGACCTGAATAAAAGCATATTATGTGCACTTTTTTATTGTACCTTCTTGAAAATATATTCAGAACCTTTCTCCCCTTTGCCGACCATAATTTTGCACCTTAAAATCCTTTCCCTAGTGATGACATTTACCCATACACTACGGTCAAAATCTACTTAAAAATTAAAAGATTTAAAGTGTTTCAGATACTCACAGCTCCACGCATTCAGAGATAAATTTTGATTGTAGTTACATAGAAACAGCCGTTTGTGTCAACAATTATTACTTCATTGTTGTTGTGTCCAATCTTCTCTGCTAAATTTACCCATGATTGGAAATTATTTTGAACCGACATAAGCACAGGCTGATCAAAAAGTTTTTCTTGGGAGGCGCACAGAATATGCTAAGTTTATGAGAGGTAAAATTGGATATATATTGTACATATTTTTCTAGATATTTTGAAAGCCATATCCAGTGACACGCCAGGATAAATCCTCAAGATGTGCTGAGAGGGCGCGGAATGAAATTTAGGGAGTCCGATGTTAAAAATAAAGAAAACATGAAACATGAAACAACGTCAAATATCAATCAACTTTTCGTGGGCATCTATGAAAGTATGACAAGAAAACCGGAGACTGCAAGTGATTTGCTTCATTTTTGCTTGATTTTAACACGATAACCACATGGTTGGAAATTTGAAACAAAGTTGGGGATAATGTTTATTTCCTTGCCGAATTGGAGGGGAGGGGGAGAATATTGATTGATTTGCTTTATTTTACTTCGCTTTTTTTACCACTTTTGGCTAATTTGCGAAGATGGGGATGAGTGATGATATGATAAAATTGATGAATGGAAACTCAAAAACATCCATGTTCAGGCCGGGATTCGAACCCATGACTCCCTGGTGTCGTTGCGCGATGTGCTAACCACTCCTCCCCGAGGGGGAGAGAAGAAGACTAGCCAACTATTGGACGTCCACCCACTCTTCTGACTTCATTGCAGATGATGTTGCCCCTTGCTCCCTGCCCCTTTTGGTGACATCGCTGCTCTCTTTCTTTTTTATTTGCTTCTGTGTTTCCCGCTATGTTTTCTACATTTTTCTTCATTTTATCTCGATTTCTTACTATCCGTTTCTGTTTTTCTCCCTCTTCCTCCCTCTCTACCTCTTCCTCTATCTCTCTCTCTCTCTCTCCTCTCTACACCTTTCTCTATCTCTGTTATTGCCTCTCACATTGTATCTCTCTCCTCCCTCTCTTTATCATCTGTTTCTTATCTTCATTCCGGTTCTTCTCTTTTACCTACTCCCAGCCTACTCTTTCTCTCTCTCTCTTTTTACCTCCCTCCGTATCTCTCTCTGTTTTTTCTTTCCCGCGTCGCGCTTTCTCTGTGCGTATTATTTCTGTTCCTCCCGTCTTCTTTTTCTGTATCTGACGACATTATCTTTCCTCGACTACTACTCATAATCAAGGAATGCCAGAAGAGGGACAGTGCACAGTGGTTAGGTCTCAATTTAAGTCGAACGAGCTTAACGCGTTAAAAGGGTTGTAGCAATTGGCCATTCCTGAAGTCCCCTCGTGAAGCCTGTGAAGTTCGTTATGGCGTTCCCAGGGCCGTCGTTAGTGGGGTACGACGCATGCCACGGCACAGGGCCTCGCGCTTTGAAGGACCTCACGTTTCCGATATATGCTATATAATCGATTATTCGCTCATTTCTTATTCAACCGTGGTTATAGACACACTCATAGTAGTTTAATTATGAAATGAAATCATTGATCTCCTATGTATGACTTGAGATGAATCTAAACTAATTTGTAAATCAATTGGTCTTTAAGTTATAAGATAGAAAATGTTTAAATTATTATCATATCTAACGGGTAGGGTAACTGATGTATGTACTATTCCTACTGACAAGAAAGAAAATATTATGGACTGAAAAGTTTTTCAATAGATATTTCCTTCGTTCTCCTTTTATCCTATAATGAAATTTAAACAGTGCCGGGGGGTCCGGAGACAAGTAAACCTTCAGGGGGCCCTCAGCCATTGACAATATAGGGTTCGCGTATGTAAAAAATAAACGTAGTTACTCAGGAGTACAGAAACGAATCCAATATAAGTATATAGGTAAAGATAAAGTTAAAGGTCTCTGTGCATATAGCGCCGTGCCATAAAGGCACATTTAGGGTATGTGGGCCCAACATATTTTTGATGTCGGCCATCTTGAAGGTGATGTGATCAGCATCAGCATAGTCTTTACCCTTACCATTTGATTTGAGGCAGGGTGGGGTCTAGAGCCGCTTTATGCGCTTTAGACCTTAGATCATCCATCACGGGTTTTCCGCGTGGCAGTCAGACTAAAATAAAATCAGGCCAGAATTTCACGAGAAATGCAGTGGTGAAGGTTTCTTCAACCTATCTTTACTTTCATCAGGAAAGAGTTTCGACTGTGTGATTGTAACAAATGCATCATTATCCAGGGGTGGGAAAACAGTGTCATATACACTGCTCGACAAAAAAAATCCATCATCCGCCATGATAGAAGTTCTGAAAAACATTTTTGACGTTACGCAAGGAATTCTAATTTTATAAAAAACGTAAGTTTCGTAGCACGTAGATCTAAAAAATTAACTTCAGCGCTATTTGCAAACACTGTTTGTTATGAGGAACTAAATATTTTCACGAAAATATTTGAAATGTGCCTGAAATCGAGGGTGTAGAAAGGGGTACCGGAGCCTTTAGGTTCAAGTTCATCTCTGTCTACCACATCCCTTGTAACTGCAGAGTAAAGTGCAGTTAAGAACCTTTAAAATTATTAAAATGTTGTAGAAATTCCAAACAACATTGAAAAACTTAGAATGTACAAAATAGCATGCACTATTATTAATAATAATAATTTATAACTATACTAATATTGATTAGATTGTGGTTACTTCTATCAATTTCATATCAGCAATTTGATTCAACTACAAAATTTCCCAACCTAAATGAAACATTGGACTTCCTCGGATAAAAAGCGATTCTTCTTCCCCCCTCAAAAAATTCTTGTGTGTAGTCTTGAATTCACTTACGGTTAGAGTTAACCATTTAGTAAAGCAAATCGGTTCCAGTTAACACTACTTTTCCTACTTTTCAAATTAGATGTTAGTAAGTCACTTTCACAGTTATTTTTTACGAATGAACTAGGACTGTTCTTTTGTGTTTACATTCAATAACATTATAATTGACGATATTATATATTTTATCAACATCCAAAGTTAATATGGACGGGTTAAAGTTACAGTGGTGTAAGTCACTTTCTTAAAAAGAAAAATAAGTCTGACTCATAGCACTTTGCTGATCAACACAATAGCTGTTTCCTTTATCACTAGACCTTAAACTGTCATCTGGTGACAGTTGAATGAATCTCTTCACGTTTTCTGTTAGCAGATTGACTTATAAAGATCTGGTTTCTGTGTCTAAGTCATTTTTTTTAAAAAAGTGACTTACACCACTGTAACTTTAACCCGTCCATATTTGTCCCGGACTATCAATTCAATTACAAACACGCATACTAATCAAACGCTTCTTCTTTATTTTTTTTTGGCTCACACCACGTATTTTTGAGATTTCTAGCCAAAGTTGCCTAGCTCAGGTACTATTATATAGGTTACAACCTGTTGATGAATATTTCTTCTTCTTCGAAACACTATTGACTTATTGAGTGCTGTAGTCCATTCTGTTCTTATGATATAACGATTTTGGATTTAAATTATCGTGAGGTCATTGCTGTTTAGTTTGTAATCCTATGTTTTCTTGCGAAACTATAAAGTATCCAAATAACTGCAGCACAAGGTTCAGATATTAATGTAGATAAGAATATTGGAAATTGAACCTCTACGTGTTGTTGCCTTAAGTGGCATTCAAAAAATAAATGATTGAATGTTTGGTTAGCTTCTACGCATTGACAGGAAGTTCATGGCACAACCTTTAAAAGAGCCAAATGTTGGTTTACTAAGACATGGCTAATGAAACTCTAATTCCAAAGTATTCATACTATAATAATATAAACCCAACCATTGCGGCAGTTGAAAGGAATCAATAATTCATTATATGAAGAGCATATTGAACAGTTTTGAAGCTTCAATACAACTTTCATTCACAAGACAAACTAAAGATTAGAGAATATTAAACAATTCCTCTTCAATAAGAAAGTATGGCGTTACTTTGGGATATTACAATCTGTTTTTTTACTGTCACGTCATACAATATGACACACTCTGCTAGTGTGAGGCAAGGGTGTGTCCAGGGGACCGGACCTCCGCCCCACAAATTAATTTCTTCTTTTTGAAAATCTTATGGTAAATTCAGTACACTTTTCGATTAGACATTTATGTGGCAGATATAGAAAAGTGTTGGTGTGTGAACGGTTTCTGGATTCTGAAAATAACATCCACTAAAATATTTTTCTTTACTTTCACACTCAGTGAGAAACTGTACTTGTGTGGCACTTGTAGTTGGTTTACGAAATTGTCGTAAGGTTTCATTGGCTGTTGGAGTTTGCACTCTCCTGGCTGTTTCCAAATTCCGTACATGGACCAAAAAGACTCTCAATACCTATATCAATATTGGTTGAATGTAGGCATCAGATAATTGCAGAGATGAAACAATTACATCCTAGATAGACTACAACCAAAATATCTCCATTTGTTTACAATTTGGAGACAGAACATTTGCATTCTCAATGGACGAAATGTCTTCAACCTTGTCAGTTAAGTGGAGCTGTCCGAGTGAATAATCCCAAGCAAGTGATCTTCTAGCCGCAGTTGAAAGGGGGACTTTTGTAATTGCACTCTTTAACTGTGAAAAGGTTTTCAGTTTTTACTGCATAGTTGTCAAAGTATGTAGAACCCTCATCACAATTTAGCCTCTGCTCTTTCTTACCCAAAAGACGTCACAGAACTGCTTCAGAGCCTTCGAAAGATTTCATATGAAGAGTTCAACGAAATATTGCAAACTGCTTCTGAAAAGTGTCAACGAACAGATATTCAATTCTGATACTGAGATTCCAAGAATAACAAAGCACCAAAGGAAAAAGAAGGAAAAAACGAGATAACTTTCCTCGTATTATTATAGAGAAATGGGATGGGCACCCGAGGCTGGGCCTCCCCAAAATTTTCCTTCTGGATATACCCCTGGTGTGAGTTTGTACGAAATGGGTCATATCATCACCATTACGGAAGGTATAGGTACTACACTTTCGGCTGCTGGCTAAGTTCATATTGGGATTTGAATTTATTATGTAAACGAGGGATTTCTTTCCAGTGTGGCACTTTGCCAATAAAACTGAATTGTAACAGGTGTTATCGCAAACATACATGTAAACGGTATGTAGATTAAATGTGAAATCCATGTCACAATCTGATTCAGTGTGTATTTCTATTTACAGGATGCAGTAAGGACTATAAAACGTTCTGTCATTGCAAAAGGAAGTGAGTAAACCAAGTATTACGACCAGTTACACTTCAGTTTTCGTCAACATAAACAAAAGATACGTTGGAAAAACCTTCGCCACTGCATTTCTCGTGAAATTCTACCCTGATATATCACATCGCTCCCTTTCCATTGAAAACGTTTGAGTTAAATTCAATGTGACGGCCAACAATATGGCGGACCTCTGCTTGACACACACTACTATGATTTCCTCTGGGCCTAATATGTTTCTACCCTGACCAAATGTACCCAGCATAACTCCCTTACATTTTATACAAGGTGTAAAGTGAGTTTTGACTCGCCCTAGTACATTGTAATGAGGTCTTTATCAGTCACATACCTGCACATATTATTTTGTATCTTCTGGTCCCATTGCAGTCCCAGTTTGATTTTCTCAAACGTTTAAGGGTTTAGGATGGTGCGTCAAATATATTTTTTTCACAAATTTTGGAGATGACATGTTTTGAGATATTCAAGGTCAAAGGTCAAGGTCATGTGACAAAATCTTTTTATCCAAAGGTAGGCTTGTTCCAGCCTTTGGAACAAACCAACGGGTGTTGCTCACCCCCACTAAATGTAATACTTGATGGTAGAGACGGCCCTATACGGGCCAGGTACGAATATCTAGTTCATCATTTCGGTAATTAATATAAACTCATGTTTAGATTTACACACTTTTGACTGAGCAATGAGAATGGCAGGTAGGGTGAAGAGTAACTTACCCTGCTCGGTTAAAGTATAACACAACAGTGTAATAAGTGCACTCCAGTCCCCAAAATGACGTATCTTTCATACCCCGGCACGGGGCCAGACGTCATTATGGGTATGGGAAACTGGTCGTGACTTTTACTTACGGTCCAGGTAAGTTATTTTATTTTATTATTTTATTATAGCAATTATGCATGTCGGTCCTTGTCCTCCTGGTAGCAATCTCAGGGGGAGCGATGATATGAGGTTTTGTGTACGGATGCTTGCTATCTCTTGGGGGGGGGGGTGTATGTATTTGTAGACACTGCTAGGATATCTCCGAATCATGCTACAGTGTAGGAATATTTTTCCAGCTTCCACTGTTGTCTAGGATTACTACTGTAGGAGCTGGAGTCCTATCCAATGCTGGTCATGTTCCATATTTGATTTCAAGCCGTTGTCAATTGGATCTACGTAGAGACCCCGGATTTGCTGTATTATTGTTGTTATGATAAGACATTTCAAAGGAAATATTCTTCAACCCCCCTTGCTATTTGAAAAAATTGAGTCAACCCCAGCCTACCCCCTTCTTGGGGGCCCGGGTAGGGAATGGTTGGCCTCAAAACATTTCCCCCTGAACATCATGGAATACGTGTTTCACCATTTATTCCTATTTACAGCCGTTCTAACAATACCCAGGGTGGGGGAGACTTTATGGACACCCTGTCAACCTAATTGTGATGATGAGAGCAGATAGAACCACAATGGTGCAGAAGTCGAATGGAGACAGCACTTGATTACGTAAAGGTTGGTGTAGCATGTGTATTGAACACCCTGGAACTTAATTCATAGCAGATTTTTTTTAAAGTTATTGTTCAAGTTATTTGAAGAAATAGTCAAAGTATCAATTTCAAGCACTAGCATATATTGTGTTAAGCATACAAGAATATTACAGACAGAATAAAAACGAACAAGAAAAATCAACGTCCATGTAGTCGAGACTGATAACACAAAATACATGTCAAATCATCCAGAATTTTGTGAAAATGTCACCCACCATCCCCGATTTTGATGAAATTCGGTATACTTATAGAACTTTTGATGCTGATTACAAAAATGACAACTGTTTTTAAATTGGTCAAGGGGTGCAGAAGCTACGAGCTTTTTAAAAACTCCGTGTGCACCACATGCAGCTCCACTTTGAATGACTCGCATTAGGTTATAAACGATCGTATCTTCCCTCGGGTTTGCTGTAGAAACTTCAAGTTTGTTTTGTTTTGTTCAGAATAGTATAAGCTTTTATTTAAATAATGTTTCAGATGAATGCATCAATAAACATGTATTTTTATATATAGTTTTATGTATTTTTTTAGAAAAATAAATGACTCACTTCAAGAGCGAATTTCATGCAATGCCCCCCCTTCAATTTCCCCCCAATTTTTTATGTAGGTAGGTCAGAGTGTGTTCTAATGCCTGATGGAAAAATTGGGATGGGCGGTTCAGAGACAGGGTGATAAAAAAATCATTTGCATAAAATGACATTAAAAGTAAATCTTATTAAAAATGCTTATGTATTTAGCACAAAGCCTGAAGTACATTATGTTTCAAGCTACAATATTCAAAATTTATGTTCGCTATGTGTGAATGTAAGCAAAGGCGTAACCTGGCGGGGGCAAAGGGAAGCACTTGCCCTATCCCAAATTTATATATTAATTAAAATTTACAAGTTAAATATATTTTGTGATCCTCCTGGCACTTGAGGAACAAACGAATAAAGAGTAATAATTGTGATTTTTCAAGTGTATTAATCAAATAATTCTGGATAGTATTTTTATGCGATGGAAAACTTTGTGATTATCCCAACCCGAAGATAGTTTCCAAGTGACACCCATTAAGATAGCACCTAAAAATTGTACTCTATGCATTGCCAAAATTTTATGTACTATAAATTGTGCCGTTCACATTTTAGAAGTATATTTTGACCATTTTAAACACACTAAAGTATTTGACTTATCTCTAAGTACATACGTATGTCCATCCATTTGTGTTGTTAATGTCCACTGGACACATCATACTTTTTGGCCAGTAGTAGGAAGTTGATGGACCAAGTAGATGCAAGAATTTAATAGTTGCATCTTCATATTCACGTGGACTTTTGAAGCAATCCTACAATCAAGTTTGAGTCACGCACACACATGCTACTACATGACTGTTTAGAGTTTGAATTCGGAAAGCCACTTTTTCACAAAAGTCAAACCATACAGCTATACAAAACATATTACATCAGCACTTACTATTTTTGCTCTGACTGTTAAACAACTAGTGTTTTGAAGTAAATAGTTACAAAGTTACAAAGTTACAAGTACAGTTCCTTTTTATTTAGGAATTCTAACAGTAACTAGCTACTTTTAAAAGTAAGTACCTGTAGCGTTTACAACGGTAACAGTGTTACTTCTTGCAGTAGGGAAATAGCTAAATTGGACAATTCTGTTCCAGACTATAAAAATTAAAATATGTACCTTCTCCGGATGCTACGTGAAAGGATTTTCTTGGAATTGCTGACAAGGAAGCTATGCTTTGTTGCATGCTAAATTTAGAACATCCACGCTTTACTGCAATTCATTTCTAATTGTATGTGAAAACTCCATTGTTTTTGGTAGACTGCTGCGTTCGTTTGGAATGTGGTTGTCCAGCTAGGGAAAAGTCATTGTCGAGGGAGTGGATCTTTGGATCTTGTTGAACTTGGAATGGAGGAGAAATAGGCGCAAGTGGAATCAATGACACCATATTCAATATACCGTGGTCGGCATACTAATGATTTCTTAATTAATATCGTTCAAGCAAAGCTGACTGTGTTTTCCATCCTTTATTAGCAGTAATAATGTAAGTACTATATGAATGCATATTATGTACTAGAAACATAAGTAAAACACGGAAGTTACACAAAATCAATGATCATTAACAGTACGTTACTGTTACAGTAACTAAAAGAAACTCAGTTACTTTCAAAGTACAGTAACAATAACTGAGTAACTTTTTTAATGATTGACTGTAACTCAGTTACTTGTAAAAAGTAACTTACGGAACCTGTAAATTCAAAAAAGTGCATACTTCCTGGTACTGTTGTAGTACTTTGCAATCCCTGACACATTGTACTGTGGGTTGTTGTCATTTCACACTAGATGATTACTAAGAAATTTATGCCTTTAATACTATTTCTACGGAATTGGTAAATAATTGCTGTACTTGTTGCTTTATACTATAGAAGTCTATACAAGTATTTTTACTGTTTCACCCATCCCGTCACAAGGATATTTTCTGTGGTATGTGACGAAAAAGCGCCATTTGAAAAAACTTCAATCAGCACAAATGTGTAGTATTAATTCTTACTTCATATTACGTATCCCATGAAGAGTATCCAAAAAAGAACTTCCATATTGAGATAAAATGCACAAAAAGAATGTTCTCGAAGATAAATTTGCTAAACTTGGGAATGTTAATAATGATTATATATATAATTATATAATATATAATTTTTTTTAAAAAAATGAAGACTGTTGATACTAACTTAGATACAGTAGAATCTTGATTTTACGTTATCCAGGAGACCAAGCTGAAAAAACTTAATACGTGGGAAAATGTAAAATCTTGGAAAATTTCTGAACAATTTGCTATGTTGGGACCACCAAGATTGAATGCAAAATGAAGGAAAATGTAAAATCGAGGAACTTAAATCGGGGTTCCACTGTAATTATTACTTGCAAATTTTAATTAATATATAAATTTGGGATAGGGCAAGTGCTTCCCTTTGCCCCCGCCAGGTTACGCCTTTGCTTACATTCACACATAGCGAACATAAATTTTGAATATTGTAGCTTGAAACATAATGTACTTCAGGCTTTGTGCTAAATACATAAGCATTTTTAATAAGATTTACTTTTAATGTCATTTTATGCAAATGACTTTTTTATCACCCTGTCTCTGAACCGCCCATCCCAATTTTTCCATCAGGCATTAGAACACACTCTGACCTACCTACATAAAAAATTGGGGGGAAATTGAAGGGGGGGCATTGCATGAAATTCGCTCTTGAAGTGAGTCATTTATTTTTCTAAAAAAATACATAAAACTATATATAAAAATACATGTTTATTGATGCATTCATCTGAAACATTATTTAAATAAAAGCTTATACTATTCTGAACAAAACAAAACAAACTTGAAGTTTCTACAGCAAACCCGAGGGAAGATACGATCGTTTATAACCTAATGCGTGTCATTCAAAGTGGAGCTGCATGTGGTGTACATGGAGTTCTTAAAAAGCTCGTAACTTCTGAACCCCTTGACCAATTTAAAAACAGTTGTCATTTTTGTAATCAGCATCAAAAGTTCTATAAGTATACCAAATTTCATCAAAATCGGGGATGGTGGGTGACATGGCCTGGATGAATTGACGTGGAATGACCCCTATGTGATTTACCACACATACTACTCACCAACATTGATAAGTTCTACACTCGGCCATGAGTTGGCAGCACTAAACAAATACACATCATATAATGCAGTGTTTCCATTATTCTTAACACTTCCTTCAAACACTGCATTTTCAAAATCAACATACAAAAAAATAATCAGTTACATACACCAATTGCCTATCTCAACATATTAAAGCGAACACGTTCTAATGGTTTTGTTAGTAGGTCAGCTAACTGTTCTTTTCCACTGATATGCTCTAGCTTAATGTCACAATTTAGCATCCTTTCTTAATGTTGACAAAATTCGACCATTTGAACATACGTTCAGATAATGTATTTCCATCGTGTTTCTTTAGTTCATCATTTAAGTCCACAAATAGTTCTTGCAACTTGCCCACATGTGCACTAATGTCTTCTTTTTCATCACTCTGGATTCGGAAAAAAATCTCTATCAACATGTTCATGCGTTCTGAACTGCTGCGCTCAAACCTGGCACACAATTTGTACCACAGTTCTTTGCATGATTGCACGTCAACACAAGTTCTGCAATCGGTTTGCCTAATCCACCGGCTATTACACTTGCTGATTTTGCATCGTCTTTTTGCCATTCCGCGAATGCTGTCTTCTGTTTGCTCATTGGTTCTACCGGTAATTCAACAAATTATCGCGAACCGCCACAATTGTTTCAAGTCCATATGCACGCAACACCATGTTCATATGCCACTTCCATTTTGCCCAATCATCAGGACCTTCAAGTTTGTCGATGGATACTTTGTATTCACTGCATGCAGCCATTTTTACGTGTGCACTCATGATGAAACAAACTTCAAAAAATTTCACGAACAACATGCCCTGGTGCCCATAACCTGTTAAAGTTATTTGAAGAAATAGTCAAAGTATCAATTTCAAGCACTAGCATATATTGTGTTTAGGGTACAAGAATAATACAGACAGAAAAAAAACGAACAAGAAAAATCAACGTCCATGTAGTGTTTCTATTATTCTTAATGGTTATGATACATGTTTTAAGTGAAAGTAAAAAAAAATAAAAAAAGGTAAAGTGCTCCCCTGTGCATAGCACCACGCCATGAAGGCGTATGGGGGGGGGGGGTAATGCCCCACACTTTCTTGATCCGGTCGTGAGTGGGGGGTGATGTGATCAGCATCACGCCCCTTACCGCCTTTACCCCCCAGGGTTTCCCCCAGGTACCCATGTTATTCGATGCTGGGTGGGCACCGGGGCCGCTTCCATCGTTAGAAAAGTTCCTACTACTTCATAGTAGTTCGTATATCTATTTGTTGATTCATCATACATCTATATCATTATAATTAACCAGTGTACAGAAGTAGGGAAGGAATGTAAAACAAAAAAAGTTAAATAAAAGAGCATTATGCAATTAACGTCTGCCCCTACACATTGGACCTAACTCAGTGGCCAAGTGCATAAGCAGTCAACTTTTGACCTCATCACCAAATTTCATTGATTGTGTCCCATCGTTAGAAAAGTTCCCAGATTTGAACCGGCCGGGGATCAAACCTGGGACCTTTAGCATGGTAGTCAGTCGCGTTACCGACTGAGCCACCATGGCCACTTTTAAGTGAAAGTACAAAATGTAATTCTAGTAGAGAAAATCTACTGTTGATTTATTAAAAATATATGTTTCTATTTTTGTACATATATTTACTTAATTTTTAAATATCTTTAGTACATTGAATAGAGCTCTTTCTACATGTTTAGTATATTAATACAACAAATTATATTAAAAGTGCAAATCTTGGAATCATACTTATGCAATAAAAATGACAAAAAAATAATATTCTCTTTTCTTTCATTGTCTCAGTGTTTAAATCGAAATTTAACAGACTTCAATTGTTGCATTTAATAATAAGAGCCTTTGTATCTTGAAATAGAAAGAAGAGCATTATTTAGGGATATTTCAAATTGACACTCTTAAGGATTATAAGCTCACTGGAGTAATGACCAAATTACATAAATAAATTTGAACAAGATGAAAGCAGAAGGTATTCGCATTGCTACAGAAGGGACTCTAATGAGCAAGCTTAACCAGAGGGTAAATGGCATATACCATCGTATATTCTCAACTACAGCCCTGCACATCTCCATACATTAATTAACACAACAAGACTTGTTCTATAAAAATTTGCTATACTAGGATACATGTAGTAACATGTAGTACATATTAGCAAGCAAGATATTGAAAAATTCCATGATGTATATATTACATAATTGACATGAATATTTTCAAAATTATCCAAGAGCACCATCAGGGTTAGACATTGAGAACATATTTGCAACATGTGGTATGTGAGGCCATATTTAATAGAAACATGGTTTCAAGAGAAACTTAAATTTTTTTTTTTTCCTTTCTCCAGTCGTGAAATATGATAAATTTTGCATTCAAGTCTGTTACTGCATCTTTCAATCCAAAATGTGTAATTGTAATTTTTATTTTAATATCCTCTTTCTGCCACTTCTTGCAAATTGGGATATGAATATGACTGATGCTTAGATGAAATATGTGAAGGGACACTCACGAAGAACACTTACGCCCAAACTGGAACACAATCCATAATTTTGATGATGAGGTAAAAAGTTGACTGCTTATGCACTTGACCACTGAGTTAGGTCCAATGTGTAGTGGCAGACGTTAATTGCATAATGCTCTTTTATTTTACTTTTTTTGTTTTACATTCCTTCCCTACTTCTGTACACTAGTTAATTGTAATGATATATATGTATGATGAATCATCAAATAGATATACGAACTGCTATGAAGAACTGAGATTGAAACCAGAACATGATATAACCACTGTATGATGAATGTTAGTGGGAATGCTATCCACACATCAGAATTTATGTGAAACAGACAAACATAAATAAATGCTCTCCTCATCTTTACTTTCATGTAGAATGTAATGAGTAGAATATCTACTCAAGAATTACATTATTATATCTACACAAGTTTTGTATTTTAATTTTCATATGAATCAGTAAATTAACAGTATTTTAATTAAATATGAGTGTGTGTGTGTGTGTGTGTGTGTGTGTGTGTGTGTATACAGACACACACACACCATTGTCAAGAGTACAAATACAAATGTTTTTGAAATAAAAATGCAACTTGAAAACAAAGTAATATTTTGAAATGTTATATCATCATTGGAAGTGTGGTTGGGGTGCATTGTCCTTGATCCTCCTGGTTCCCAGATTGACATTCTATTTCTCCTGTATTTCTTATTAACAACCAAGATTGCAAAATTTCAACTTATTCCAAGTTCAGCGAGCCATGCAAAACTTCAAGTAAACTGAAAGATCTTGCATGTTTAATCTTTGGCAGGCAGAAGTAATATCATATCTTGTGGTAGTTGATTGATGCTTAGTTCTGCAGCAGCAGTGGACAAATACATATGGGTTAGTACTAAGAAACATGCAAATTAGTAAATTTTTAATCTCTATTTGATCTGTATATTATATAAAATGTAAAATAATTATTATTTTTTTTTTTAAAAAATTTATTATCGAATCCATAAACATTTGGTGAAGTGATGCTCCGCTAAAAAATGCAGAAAATTTGTTGAGACTTAATCTTCTGAAATATGACATAAATTCAATGTCGAAAATTGAAAATCTCCCTTAAATTCATGGCCTAAAGTTTGTCGCTTTAGTTCGTTGGGACAAAATGTCCTACACAAGCCAGGTAATGGCTCTGGCACTTTAAGAATTATTCTGTTATGAAGACAGTTCTTTAATATATGTTTTCCATATATTTAGAAACATGTAGTTTGATAGAACCTATTTCAAGTAAATTTTACGCATTAAATTAACCATTAACTACCTTTAAGGTACAAAATACACCATGTGCATGCATACTGAATGTTCCTTCTTTCTCTTTCTTCTAAGATGATCTGTAATTTTCTGCTGACTTTTCTAAGTGATGGAATGTTACATATACACATGCTTGGAGGGACAGTTGTCCCCCACATGTTTAAATTCTTAACAACCAAAGCACAACTGTCATCCAAACATGCAAGAGACTTTAACTTTGTAATTTTATGTGACAGTGAAGTGCAACAGGACAACACATTTAAGCTTAGAACAAAGACAAGCAAATAACATTCAGCTACACAAGAGCACTCATGTGCAGTATACGAGGGTCACTATTTATATTTTGAGCCTAACAATGAAAAAACAGGAATTTGGCATTGAAAACTGCTTTATTGTTTTTCGAAGTATTCTCCTTTATGGTCAATACACTTTTGCATTCGTTCGAACCATTTGTCAAAGCAGTTTTTCCAATCTTCTTGAGACACCTCCATAATATGGTTTTTGAACGCATCAATGGCATCTTCCGCCAACGAAAATCGTTGTCCACGCAATTTATTCTTGACATTCGGGAACAAGAAGAAGTCATTGGGTGCCAAATCAGGACTGTACAGCAGATGACCCATCAATTCGATTTCTTGACTGTTCATAAAGTCGGTTGTTAGACGAGATGTGTGACAGCTGGCATTGTCTTGATGAAGAATGATCCGACGGCGTTTGTTTGTTTTCCGTATTTGACCGAAGACCTCTGGCAAACAAATTGTTGTGTACCATTCAGAGTTGACCGTTCTACATTCCTCTAAAGGCACAGTTGCCACATGACCAGTTTTCCCGAAAAAACAGGCGACCATTTGTTTTGATGTGCTTCGAGCGTGAACAACTTTTATTGGATTGGGTTCATCTTGAAACACCCATACAGTCGACTGCTGTTTACGTTCCGGCTCATATGCATATATCCATGATTCGTCACCTGTTACAATCTTATATACTTCTTTTTGAGTTTTTGTCAAATTGTGTGGGATCCAACGAGAACATATCTTTCTCACAGCTAAATTATCATGTAAGATTTTATATATGCTGGTGGAACTAATGCCTATGGTTGCCTCAATCTCACAGTATGTTACATGACGATCTTGCAGTATTAGGTTTTGCACAGCATCAATGTTTTCTTGAACAACAACTGATTTTGGACAACCTTCGCGAATCACGTCGGTGAGCGAATGGCGGCCACGATTAAATTCGTTATACCAGCGTTTCACAGTGGCAAAGGATGGGGCTTCATCGCCAAATGTAGAAGTAAGTTGATCGATGCACTCTGGTCTTGATAATCCACATTGAAAATCGAAAAAAATCATCGCACGAAAATGTTAATTCCATTTTATTGTTGTCGCGCAATCTCCAAGGCAACATAAACAACACAAATGAAGCTATAGACAAAACATTTGAAGTACGTTATGGTCAATAATGCCAGATGATTCCGTGCAAACGTCAAATTGCGCCTAACTTCAATCAGTGTTGTCAAGGCTCAAAATATAAATAGTGACCCTTGTAGTATAGTTCACAATGGTGCAATTTTACAGTGAATATTGATGGGTGGCACACATGCTGCATGTTCCTAATTGATTGTTAGTTGCCTAATAAGGTTCTGAATGTTTCAGAGATCAATAAATTAAAACTGAAAGTAAAATATATTTTAAAAATGTATTCTGCATGATCAATAAATTAATAAATTCTGCTTCATATTACACTTCTGCATCATTGTTCTAGAATATCTATTGACCTTGGAGAAAGTGGAAGAAATACAGTGCACCAGATCTTGAATTAACTAAACAGCTACACTCCATCCACTGAGTCAAGATGGAAATAAGAACATATTGAGGTAAGTAATTTATTTACTCATTGTGTCCTAATTTACTTTTTCCTTTTCTTTTGTGCTTTCTCCACTCTTCCTCCCTGCTCCTTGATGGATTTATTTCCTCCTATTCCTCTCTTTCTCAACTCAGATATTTCTATTTCCCCCTACCATTGGCAGATATGCTTCCACAAATCTCCTCCCATTCTTGTTTTAGAACTCAGTACAACTGAAATAGATAAAAATTAACCACCTTCAAAATCTTCCCTCTCTTCCCTTACCATCACCACCTCACCAGTCAAGTACATTAAGTGGTACATTTAAGATTCTCATCGAAGTTCTCAAGTTTGAGTCAGAGCCTGGGTTGGCTGTTCTTTATGAATACCTCTCCATCATCACCACTGATTCTCATCATCGCCAAAAGTGGCAAAATTCTGACTAACAAAAATACTAAACAGACTACATGCATTCCTCCTATCTCTTTCCCTTGTGCTTGGAAGACACAGTTCTTCCTATCTCCTTTCCATCATCTTGAAGCTATCCTTGGATGATTAAGTTTTTCATGCATGAAATTCTTCCTTTTGGTAGATTTACTTCCCCATATATCACACAGTGCCCCTTGGACAAATCAGTTCCTTCTCCTATGTTAATTTAATTTCTCCCATGTCTCTCTCTTCTTCTTGCATGATGCAGTTCTTCTTATATCATACTATTTCCAACATGATAATATTTCTATTATATCCTTTCTGTTTCCTTGGATCATACAGTTCTTTCTATCTCCCACTATTTTCCCTCGTGGATTCCCTTCCTCCTCTCATCTTCAATACTTCTTGTAGAACTCAGTTTTACCTATATATATATATCCCTTATCATTAGTGATTAATTTCATCTCCCTTCCTTCCCCTTGCAAGCCTCAGTTCCACATTTTCCAGTGATGTTTCCCTTCCTTCATTCTCCTTGAAGGACTCATTTCTTCCCATAACCTTCTATTGCCTTTGGTGGATTTACTTCCTGATTCCTTTGCCTCAGGGGACTCAGTTCTTCCAGTATGCCTTCTTTGCTGTGGTCAATTCCCTCTCATCTACTTCCATGCATTTTCCTAGAAGGGCTTAGTTCATTCCATATCCTCTCTTCCATTTGGTGGATTCCATTCTTCTCTCACCCTTCATTCTCCAAGAAGGACTCAGTTAGTCATATATCCATCCCATATCTATTGTTGATTTGTTTCATGCAATCTCTTTCTTGCCCTTATCCTCAGGGGCCACAGTTCTTCCACATTATTCTCATCTTTCCTCTTGTAGATTTCCTTTCTCCTCTCACATTCTATTTTCCTCCGAGGACTCACTTCCTCCTATAACCTTGGTGGATTTACTTCATTCCATATCTCTATTTCTCCATGCAGGACTCACATCTTCCCAACCCCCTCCTCCTCTTGGTGCATTCCTTTTCTCGTCTCACTTTCCATTCTCCACCTAGTTCATCCTATCTCCATTCTTCTGCTTCACGTATTCCATTCCCCCTTCTCACTTTCCATTCTCCATTGAAAACTCAGTTCTTCCTAAAGCCATTTTTTTACGTTGTGGGTTCTTTCTTCTTTTCTCCTTCCATTATCCTCGGACGACTCAGTCCTTCCTCTCTACCCTCATCCCATTTGTAGACTTCCTTCCTCCT
Source organism: Lepisma saccharinum (assembly GCF_977018435.1). Classification (NCBI taxonomy): domain Eukaryota; kingdom Metazoa; phylum Arthropoda; class Insecta; order Zygentoma; family Lepismatidae; genus Lepisma; species Lepisma saccharinum. The sequence continues at coordinate 48,192,055 of NC_139243.1, forward strand.
ACTCTCGTCCAGACTCCTTTGAGAATTCAGTCCTTCCCATTTCCTTCCTTTCTCCTTGGTTGATTTTCTGCCTCTTAATTATTTCTCCATTCTTCTTGGAGGGGTCTAAGACATTTTTGTGCTTCACCTCTAACTCTGGCACGTAATGTAAATTATAAAGTTGTAAAATATGTGAAGAAACATACTTGTGCATTATAATTTTTTGGATCAAAGAAATGAAGAACATTGTCAGCAAGACACAACAAAGCAGTCAAAAATAATTGAATTTGGCTGAAAATGATGTAATATGTGTATCCGACACCTATTGAAACTATTAGAAGAAAACTCTACTAGCATAGGAATATTTCATCTTAAAAAGACTCGAGGTGGAAAAATTTGGAAAGCTAATTGGTATTTTATTCTTACATTCCTTCTGGCCCCTCTAGTACCTCATGAGAAAAATCACCAAAAATCGAAGTTAAGAAACATATAATTTATTTTAAAATATTCGCCATTTTGGAAATTTCGAAAAACAACGTATAGGCAATAGCTGTGAGCAATAGAATTATGATTTTTGTGCTATTTAAATTTAAGTATATTCAAGAAACTAAATTCTAAAATAGAAAGCCCAAATGACTGAAATTTTAACACAAATACTTGAAAACACTAAGTTGCTGATGAAGGCAGTTTATTAAGATAAAAAATACTTAACAGGTAAAGTTTCATCATGAATTGGAATGGATGACTCAAGATAAACAAGGAATGGAAGAGTGGGTTAGAGAAACTTGAAAGGATGAAGAAAAGGAATGAAGGAAAAAGAAAAATGAACAAGGAAGAAAGAGGAGAGAAGAAGAAGACCAGAGGAGGAGGTATTCATCCATATCCAAAAAGACAGACTCTTGCTAATCTTGACCTGTCAATCACCTGTCAGTGTAGTAGACCCATTAGTTAACTGTCAAGAGGTGATATGTTTAATTCCTTTGGAGAAATCTTCCAAGATAAGGACTATCAACTTGATTTGTTGTTGTGTGGCTAGTGACCCTACTATGTGTATGTAATCTTTCTGTGTGTAGTATATTTCTTCATTTTAGTTTAGTTCTTCCTCTGAGGAAGACCCTGATGCAGGGATGATACATTACCTGTTAAGAGTTTTTTTTATCTTAATATACTGCCTTGCTCAGCAACTTAGTGTTTTTAATATGGAAACAAGGCTTAATTATATTACAAATACTTGCTACTATCAAGTGTTTTATTAGCCTATTGTTGGAATGACAATCAGGGGTTAGAGCTGAAAGGGTGTGCAAAAGGGAAAAGTGCTAGAAAATGTTCTAGGCATAAAGATATAAGGCACTAATATCATCTGGCTCCAAAACCCCATGGCACCGACTTATATGGCACCAAGATGTCTGGCAGCAAAATGTCTGACCCTTTTTTGGCTGACTCAAAGAATCAATTATCCTTTTCCCTTAACATCTCATTGAAAGTCTCACTAGTAAAAAAAAGGTAAAGTGCTCCCCTGTGTATAGCACAACACCATAAAGGCATATAGGGGGTGTGGGGGTAACGCCCCACACTTTCTTGATCTGGTCGTGAGTGGGGGTGATGTGATCAGCATCACGCCCCTCACCGCCTTTATCCCCCAGGGTTTCCACCAGGTACCCATGTTATTCGACACTGGGTGGGCACCAGGGCCGCTTCCAACGTTAGAAAAGTTCCCGGATTTGAACTAGTTTTATCTCTATTCCTTCAACTTGATGCATTTAATTCTTCCTAACCCCATTCATTCTCCTTGCAGGATACAGTTAATTACATAGCCTTGCCTTGTCGTGATTGATTACTTCCACCTATTTCTTTTCTTCTCTTGGGGGGACATGGTACTTCTTCCATCCTTCCATTATCTTTGGTAGATTCACTTCCTTCCATCCCTTTCAATTTTCTTGGAGGATTAATTTTATCCCAAATTTCCCTCTTTTTCTAAGTGTAATTCCCCACTCGTATCTTCTTCTCATCTTTGCAGGAGTCTCATCTACTTATACCCTACTCTTGTCCATGGATTGACCTCCTCCAACCTTCATTCTTCTTCGGGAAGGATTCCGATTTTCGTCTCTCCTTCCATTTTCCATTTTGTTTTTCTTAATCCGATCTCTCCTTGAAGAATTCCATTCATCCTATATCTGCCTCTTCTTCTTGGTGGAACACATTATTAATACTTTCTTTCGTTGTATTCATTGGATTCAGTTCTTCCTACAGCCTTTCCAAGTCCCTGGTTGAACTTCGTATCCCCTTCCTTCTTCTGAGAAGTTTGTTTTCCTTTCATTGCCATTTGTGCTTTTCCTTCTTTCATTTTCTTCTATCTTCTTCTCTTGTCCTTGGATAGCTCAGTAATTCTTATGTTCTACCCTTGCATTAGTGGTTTATTCCTGTTATTTCTCTGCCTTCTCCTTGGGTTCTCACCTCATATATCCCTCTCTTTCTACTGTAAAATTCCCTCCATTTTCCATGGAGTACTTAGTCCTATCCATATTCTTCGACTGTCCATGGTCAATTTACTTCATTTCATCTCATCTCTCTACTTAGTCCTGCAGCACTTCAGTCTCCCATTCTCATGATTTCTCTCCTTGGCGAAATCTTCCCCTTCTATCTCCTTCCCTTTTTCCTATTTGAGGGATTAAGTTGTTTCTACCTTCCTGTCTTCACCTCTTCCTATCTTTTCCCTTTATGCTTGAAGGACTCTATTCTTCTTATTTCTCTTACTTCCATTTGCTAGATTCTCTTTGTTCTATAACCTTACATTCTCAATATAGGATTCGGTTCTTTCTATTCCCCTCTTCCACTTGGTGGATATCTTTCCTCCTTTCGCATGAACGACTCAGTTCTTTCCAACTCCCTATTTCAAATAGATGGATCTCATTCATCCTCTATTCATGTTCATTCTCTATTAGGGGTTCAATTCTTGTAATATCTCGTCTTTAATTTTTTCGATTTTTTCTTCTCTCACATTCCTTTTTCCATGCAGTACTCGCATCCCCTAATCTGTTCTCTTCCACTTGGTGAATTCCTTTAATCCTCTCACCTTCCTTTCTCTATGAGAAATCACTTCTTCCTATCTCCTCTCTTTCACTTGGTGCATTACTTTCTTCATCTCCTCTTCCATTGTCCATGAAGGTCTCAGTTCTTTCAATAAAGCCTCTACGATTTCTCTGATTTCGTCCCACCTCTCAGCTTTCATTCCACATTTAGGATTCGATTCTTCATGTCTCCTACAATTTACTTGGTGGGTTCTTCTTCTCTTCTCCTCTTCCATTGGCCATGAAGTATTCAGGTCTTTCAATCATGCCTCTACCACTTCTCTGATTTCATTCCACCTCTCAGCTTTCATTCCACCTCTCAGCTTTCATTTTTAATTAGGATTCGATTCTTCATGTCTTCTAAGCTTTACTTCAGGGATTCTTCTTCCTATTTTCTCTTCAATTGTCCATGAAGGACTCAGTTCTTTCAATCAGCCCTCTCTCTACCACTTCTCTGATATAATTCCACCTCTCAGCTTTCATTCTTTATTTAGGATTCGATTATTCATGTCTCCTATGCTCTACTTGGTGATTCTTCTTCTCCTCTCCTCTTCCATTGTCCATGAAGGACTCAGTTCTTTCGATAAAGCCTTTACCACTTCTCTGATTTCGTCCCACCTCTCAGCTTTCATTCTACATTTAGGATTCGATTCTTCATGTCTCCTATAATTTACTTGGTAAATTATTCTCCTCTTGTCAAAATTCCATTCTTCTGAAAGGCTCTGTTCTCCATATCCTCCATCTTCCATCTCGTGACATTGGTTCTACTCAACTCCTTCCCTTCTCATTGAAGGATTCAGCTCTTACTATCTCATTCCCTTGTTTTTACTTAAACATTTATCTTTCTTCTCCTTGAAAGAATAAGTTTTCCTTGTCTCCATCTTTTTTCCCTGCTTTATTCATTTCTTTTCATATCTACTCCTTCTCCTTGAAGGATTCAATTTTTCCTATCTCTTACTCTTCTTCTTGGTGATATTCCTTCCTCATACAAACTTCTGGGACCTCCCCGACATTGCTGTGGTAACGTCGTCAGCTTGTAAGCAAGCGGTCCTGGGTTCAATACCCAGTGGAGGTACATTGTGGTTCAGATCACACTTTAAACTGTAGATAAAGTCCCGATTAGCCTTGCTGTGCATAAAGTGGACTCAATCAATCAATCAATCATACATCCTTCTGTGTTAATCTGAGAATTCAGTCTTTGCTATCTCTTCATCTCCCCATCATCCCTTGGTGGATTGCCTTCTACCATTCCCTCATCTCATAAGAGGAAGAAGATAGATAGGAAAAACTGTGTCATCATCCAAGGGGAATGAGAGATAAGAGGAAGAAGAGAATACAGCAGATGCAGGGAGGGGGAAGATCCCATTCCTTTAGTATGAATAGAACTTAATTAAAGAAAAGGAATTCATCAAATTGTATAATGATTATGGTTGGTGATCGAGAAAAGGAAATCCCCAAGTGTAAGAGAGAGGACAGGAAGAACTGTGTAAGAAAATCTTCCTTTAAAGAGAAGAAAGGATGGAGATAGGAGGAAGAGATTCCACAATGGAGAAGGAGGGGCGAGATATGGAAAATCTAGTCCTGCAAAGAGAAATGGAGAGATGTACTGAAGTAAATTCTCCAATTATAGTGGAAGAAAAGAGGAAGAAGTACTGTGTCCTACTAGAAGTGTAAAGGAGATGGGAAGAAGTATATTGATCATGATTGATGATTTCCTTTATTTTACTTCACTTTTGTGCTACTTTAGGCTAATTTGCAAAGATGGGGATGAGCGATGATGTGGTTGAATTTATGAATGGACAATCACAAACATCCATGCACAGTCTAGGATTCGAACCCTGGACCCTTGACATAGTAGCATGGTAGCATGATGTCCCAACCACTCTGTCCCGGGGCTTGATAAATCTTCCATGACAATGGATGTACATATGAAGAAATTAGTTCTCCTTGGAGAATGAAGGTGATGTAAGGAAATGAAACCAGCACACAAAGAGCGAGGTTATATCAAGAAATTAGGTCACCAAGGAAACTGAAAAGAAATAAGGAAGAAATTCAATCCTCTTTGGACAAGGAAAGTAAATAGTAATCCGAGAATAATGGAAGATGATAGGAGGACTGGGATCCACCAAGTGGAGAGGTAGGAGAGAGGAAATGCTCCCAAGGAGAAAGAAGAGAGTTAAAATGAAGTAAAGGATACAAAATAAAAGAAGACGTCAATAAATCAGCTCTTCCCATCTCCCATCTCCATCATATTGGATTCCTTTTCTTCTCTAACCTTCTGCTCTCCATGGGGGTGTCAGTTCTTCTGGATGGATTCATTATCTTCTATCACATTCCTCTCTCTATGAAGGACTTAGTGTCTCCTTTCTCCCCTCTTTCACTTGGTGGATTGCCTTCCTTCTATCACCTTCCAGGACTCAGTTCTTGATATCCCCCTCTCTTCCACTTGATGGCTTTATTTCCTTTTCTCACCTTGCATTTCCTATGGGGAACTCCTATCTCTCCTATTCCACTTGGGTGGATACATTTTCTCCTTTCACCTTCCACACTCCTTGGGCGACAACCTGCTTCATGTTCCCCTTACTTCCCTTGATGGATTCCATTCCTCCACACACTTTCCATTCTTCAATGGAGAACTCAGTTCTCCCAATCTCCCCTCTACTGCTTCATTTCCTTCTCTCACCTTTCATTCTCCACAGAGGAGAATTTCTTCCTATCTCTCGTCTTCAAGTTGGTGCATTCCTTTCCTGAAGGAGAATGGAGGAGAATAGCAGGAGTCAAGCATTCCAAGAGGAAGGGTTGGTGATAAGAAGGAGTACTTCCTACTGGAAAGAAAGAGAAAGAGGGAGATAGAAATAGATGATATTCTACAAGCAGGAGAAAAAGAAGGGATAGGGAGAAACATAAGAATTGGTAACTTGATGGAATAAATGAAGGTATGAAAGAAAGTTGATGACAAAAATACACTTGGCCACTGAGCAGGCTTAATACTGAAGGGAGGGTAATAAGAAGCATGTTGTCAATAGAGAAGAGGAGATTAATTAGTTCCAAACAGTTGGAAGGAAACAGGAAGAAGCATGGAAGGAAATCAATCCACCAAGGAGGAAGATGGAGATATAAAAATGGGCTCTTTTAAAGCAAAGAGAGGAAAATTAAAGAAATATAATCCACCAAGGGGAAGAGAGGGAGAGAGAGATAGGAAGAACTGAGTCCACCAAGGAGAAGGAAGAGAGGCAAGAAGAAGTGAATCCAATAAGGAGAAGGAAGGTAGAAAATAAGAAGGAAAAGTATAAAGTCAATCAATCACTTACCTAAACAGTTTGTTCTTTCCCTCTTGGTACAGTTGAAGTAGGGCATCTGTTAAGGCTATTGTGTCTCTGTAAGCTCACTGATTATCTGCATTGAGGCAAATAACTTTTTACTGATCTGCTGCTGAAGCATTTCTCCAGCTTCTCTTTACGAAACCAATGGATTCCCTACAACAAAATTTGATTCATTGATTTTTATAGTATGGATACATCAGCACATACGCTATTTATCCCAACATGCAATACAGGGATAAGCCCCATAACTAAAACAAAATTGAGAACAAATCCATATCACAAACATAACATATGCTTGGTAAAGCTTTCTTACTCAATATCTAAAATGAATTCATTACTTATCAAGAACTAAAACTACACTATCTCTCAGGACTAAAATATCATAACCTAATTTTAAAGCTGTGGCTGTAAAGAGGCAGTCAGCACACAAAAGGACAAACACAACACATCACAACTTCACAAAGGATTATCTTGGGTCTTGTTGGCTTGTTGGCCTGCAAAAAGCAGTTACTGGAGTGTACTACATGGAAGCGAAGTTCACTTTTGGATGCCTTGCAGAAGGTCGATCCCTATAAATTTTGAATTAATACAGAAGCAGAATAGGAATCATAAAATAATATATACTAAGCAATCAAGTAGTACACATTGTTTAATTTTAAGTTGTTACAGTTGATGTATTGCTTTTCTATACACAAGAAACTGTAAATTTTCACCTGTGTATTTTACCATACCATTAAAGGCACCTTAAGTGTGGTGTCATATAAAGTATAAAAATCCGTATGTTTTTGATGCGTGTCCATCAACTCATTTCAACCATTTATCTCATTATGTAAGGGTATGAATGATTCATTTTGAGGAAAAATTCTCACTTAATAATTCATTAAAATTGATGAGCTATAGTGTGCATTATCAGAATGTACAATTTAATAATTTCTTCTTACTTGATGCTGAATATCAAAAACTATAAAACTGGTGCGGCATGACTAGTGTAAAAGTTTTGTAAATTATCTCAGTAAGTATTGTTTTATCTTATTTTATGCAAGTATTGCTTGAATTGCAGAAATTCTCTTTAAATTTGCAGTGGTTATGTGCAAGTAAACACTTTTCTCATCGTAATGTTTTGGCTGATGCGATTGTGATGTTCTTCAAGAAAGCATGCAAGAATGCAAAGTTCTGCAGGACTCTAGAATCAACCAAATACACTGTGGCTTCTATAGCTGAGCTTTCCGTATTAGAGCACTACAGACCACTGGTTGTTACTAGCCATCAGAAGTAACCAGTGAGAGTGTACCTAAATGCTACCCTTTGATATAAGAAGTGAATGCATTATCTTTATCTAAATTACTGTTTCCTCAATATGCATTCATTTATGTATGTATGTATGGTACATGAAGAAAGAGTGCACAGTTTACAACTATATTGATAAAGATAAAATATCTCTTGAATTGACCCCTCAATCCAATGTTAGAAGCTCAGGTTTTACTAGATTACCTTGAAAAAAAAAGGGCAGAACATAAATGGTACCACCATTAAGCCTTGTCTCCATGTTTAATAAAACATTCCAATACTGAGCAAGGCAAAAATTATTGTATAAAATAATTCAGAATGAATTACATCACATCATACCAAGGCATGTTATGATTTTTCAACCCCAGTTTCACTCTCATTTGTATTCCCCTCCTCTTTCTTCCTACCTACTCACAAGGTTCCTACTGTTTTACATTCAAGGCAAGATACCAAAAGTTCGTGTGTTTCTATGATGCTGTCATTGTCAGAATAGGGTAAGATGATGATGATCAGTTCTACTAAAATGAGAAAGACCATAGCAAACTTGTTATAAATAGTAAATTGGATAGTCATTTGTTTCTCCTTCTGCATCCCTATTGATCATGCCTGTTAGTTCAATGCACTCGAATATGTCAAGGAACTGCATATTGTCCCATGTATTGAATGGAAGTGTAATGAACATGTGCTTCATTTATTGTACATCTATTTATCATGAATAAAGATGAAAGCAACGAGTTTTTGACAGCACTCTTCATTTTACAATGGAGAAACAGGGTAACCATAATGTAAACAGCTGGTTGCTTCATTCACATGCTTGCTGTTTGAGCAGATTTGAAAAATCGATAACAGCAGTAGAGGTTGTTTTCTTCTTGTGGTACAGATTTGCACCATCGATTTTCCCATTTCTGAGGGAGGAAAAATCTCAATTCACAATGATATCTGAGTTGAAACACTATATGATGAGATAGGAATGTCAGTGCATGACTGGGGATAGTTTCTCACAGCTGGAAAACCCACTGAAAGGAGTCCTTGGAATTCAGTCACTACAAGAGATTAACAACAAACAAAAACACTGGTGATATATGGAAACAAATTGAATGTGAAGTGGCTTGTGAATATTTGATATTTCCTTTAAGAAGATTGCTCTTAATGAATAAGTATATCAAAAATTAATAGGTTCATAGCTTTATTTGGGTTAGCATGTATGACTGTGCAAGTAGGAAGGAGCTTCCATTGAGGTAGACAATGGTTATTGCTATTTCACCCACGCATTTCAACTTTACTTCATATTAATAGGGTTGTGAAAGTTTCATTTTAACAATGACACCAAAAAAACTGACCAAAGGAGAATAAAGTGTGTAAATATGTTTTGAAAGGTTAACGAGACAGACTGTTTTGATTTTGGGCTTTCAAACTACAAAGTAATGTAATTTTTTGCATTTTCCTAGATTAACATCGAATTTTACATGTTACATTAAAAAAACAAAGGAAAGTGAAACCCACTCAAGCTTTGTCTTGTCAGGAGAAAGAGAGTTGCATCAAATTGAAGGAGAACAGTTTAGTAATTTTGTGCTACAGTGTATTAATGATGACAAACTTTACTTCCCTGTTTTGTTATTCTATAAAAGAAAATAAGTGATAAAGTACATAGTTATCATTACGGAACACACCACTCGAGTGTTCGCCTGCTCAACATGTTGATCAGGCACAGTGTAGCAGGTATTTGAGCAAATAAGTGTGTCTGCAAGTCACATTGGCACAGTAGTGGCTGGAGTGCACATCGAATATTCGGTTTTACACAGTAGAATGGGGTTCGAAAGAGGGCAAATTGTTGGTGCTCGTCTCGCCGATACATTAATGGGGACTGCAAGAATCAAGAGTCATGGCAGCAACCAGAATGAAGGAGGAACGAATCCAGGAGGAGTAACTGTCGGGGGAAGCAGCAGAGGCTGTCCGACAGGAACGTCAGGGTATTGAAGGGGATTGTGTCCAAAAAGCGTAAAACCACCACTGAAAAAGTCACCGCAGAATTGAATACATACTTGACTTAACCTGTTTCTACCAAAACCATCTATCAAGAACTTCATAGGGCCAACATCCATGGCAATGTTGATATACTGTAACCCATGATCACTAGCACCAATGCCAAATTGTGGATTGATTGGTTCCAGCAGCACAAATCATGGACGTTAGCTGACCTCAAACATGTCATGTTCTTGGATGAGCTCACCTTCACTGTTCTTCTGACATGTGGAAGAGTTTACATGTAGAGAAGTCCATCCAAAGCATACCAACCAGACTGCTTAGTCCCCAGAGTGAAACATGTGGTGGATCCATGATGATGTGGTATGAAATATCGTAGCAGTCTTTGGTACCACTGCTTGTTCTAGAGGGACATGTCACTGCCAAGGACTATACGGCCATTCTGGTGAAGCATCTGCACCCTATGTTGCAAATATTATGTCAGAATGCTGGTGAAGTACTTCAGGATGATAACTCACTGATACACATTGCTAAACAGGTCACAGAGTAGTTTGATGAGCATGAATGTGAAGTTGAAAATCTGCCATGGCCTGACCAGTTGCTAGACCTGAACATTATTGAGCTCTTATGGGCTCTTTTAGAGGATCAGGTGTGGCAATGTTTCCTCTCCACCAACAACATGTCGTGAAACCATCGGTGTGTTTCAGGAGGAATGGCTGCAAATTTCTCTCATTGGCAAATTTCTCTATTGATCCTTCCCCAGACAAGTTGCTGCTGCTCTGGCGATCCAAAGACGACCCAAAATTATACTAATAAAGGTTAGTGTCTGCATTCCAGGTGTTGCAGTTGCAATATCTGCCACCTGTATATATACACATAATCTGTTTTGTACTTACCTAAAATTAAAAATTTATTATTACATTCCTTCGCATAGATTAATTTTCTCCACAACCATGTGCATGGAAATGTTTTCTTATAGTCATTGGCAATTTTTATCAATCTTTGTTTTGTTCTCTCTACTTGTCGTTTTGTGAGTGCAAGAGTTATGTTTCATAGTTACAGAATAATTGTCATTCATTGTTACAATAATTTTTACCATTATTAAAACTCTAAGATAGCAAATTAATTTATTCAATTGCAATGTTCCATGAGTATCATTTTACTCTTCTAAAATTCTGTTCAAAGGACTGACAATGAGTAATCTTGAATCAGGAATTATAGTGAGGACATTTCTAGACAAGCAGATAACAAAAGAAATGGAATTAGAAATATTCTATTGCATATATGTAGATAAATATGGTACTGACAGAGAATGAAATGTTAATTTCTATGGTATGATATGTAAAACTGGAAAAATGCATGATATTTATTTAAATGAATTTTATTTAAATATTGAACACCCCCTTCCAGACACACACAGACAAACATGTATGCTTTCCCATGTTCCATTTTCTAAAACTCTATATTCTTATAATATTTTCCCCTTTTCTTGAAATCCTGTTGCTCTTTTCTGATCCTGACATAGTCGTATATTTAGTTCTATTTAGAATTAAAGGTTTTCGACATTCCTTCTGATTTGCTCACATATTTCTTGATTCATTTATTGATTTGGTGTTTTAAGTCCACTTTAGCTCATATATTTATCTTTTACTAGTACATGTTATCAGTGTATGTGAAATGTTTTATTGGAAATTGTGCCTCCATGATGCATAACGTTAGTACAATGTGTGAAGGTAGGATTAGTCTGTTGCTAATCCATCACCTTCTTCCACTCTTCTGTTCATTTATAATTCTTAAGTGATTTCATTATTGCTTTTGTGGCGTTCCTTGCAATAATTAATAATAATCTTACAAGTTTGTTTTCTATATTTCCAATAGATTTATTTAACTCTTTGCTGTTTAGGACTTCAAATGCCTGTTTATAGTTGATAAATATAGAAGTTCATGTTCATAGTGTCTTTTCTTATCTGTTTGATGACAAATAACTAATCCATTGTTTCTCTAATAGGGTGAAATCTATGTATTTTTGGAAATCACTTGACGCTTCTCATTTCTCTTTAACACTGATTGGCTATTAATTTGCACTGAAAGCAGATAGAGGTTCAGAACTATTTTCTGAATCAACAACCCTAACTCCCAAACCAAGAACTTCTTTCAACATCCATCTGACTCTCTTAGTTTTCCATCTAACAATCTACGATTTCAAGATCTACGCTTCAGTACTATTCAGAAAATTGTCATGGAAAACGAGAACAATTTGTCAACTCAGACATTTCAAATATTAATCCCTCTCTGCTTCATATTCCTTCCTCTGATCTCATGGAGAGAACCCTTACCATCTTTCTTGAAAATGAACGTAACAAGTTTTGCATAGTGATTTCCACTTGAAAGCATTTTCAGAAACGTTTGCCTACAACAAACATGAACATAAATGAGGATGATGTCCTCAAACACATTCATTCACATTAACTATCAATCATCTTCAGTACAACTGCTATTTCATCATTTCAGAAAGGCCATACTTAACCACAATAATACAAAAACATTTACAATAACCAGAGAATTTTTCATCAACAAATATCTCTGTAAAGGCATGATACAGACTTTCCACAAAACGCAAAATTGCAATTTGTGATCGACCTCCTATTTTTATCTCTCAGCTTCAACAAGTCTATAGAAATCCATGAGAGTCATTCAAGTCCAACCAAGACTATCAATTTTTGAGAATAATGGAACACACCCACATGTATATAAATAACTTTACTTATAAGAGACAAGTGTCTACCATTACTGAATGCAGGGCTAACATCGTGGGCAACATGAGTCACTTGTAAAACAAGGTTGTAAGTAAAAACAAGGAATTGCATGTCATGATGAAATGTATTTTTTATGAATGTGTAAACCGACCAGCATTTACAGAGGACTTCATTCACAGTATGGTGATCAGACTCTTAACAGAAGTAAAATATTTGATTGGTGATAATGGTTTAAAGACAGCCAGCTGTATATCAGGTCAAGATGATCCTGGTCACTGCAGTCATTCCGTAACCACTATTTTTCATACAGGCTTTCAAACTTTCAGCCATTTATTCAGTGAGTGCATCCTTGAATATCAGTGGATAATATGCCACAAACTTTCTGAACAGAAGCATCTGTCTGTGGAAAGTTAGAACACAATCTCAAAAACAGCCTGGTTTCATCACTAAATGCATTAAATTGTTACAATACTATGCACGAGTACAGGTGCTCACCACACAATTTGCACCCCACAGGAACTCAGCTGGAAGTTACTGTCTCACACCCCCTTGCAGTCCTGATCTTTTGCTCAAGCGATTGATTTTCATCTGTTTGCACTCTTAAAAGAGTTCTTCATATGTCAGCATTTCAGCAATGATGAAGAGGTTAAGCATGCACTCTGATCATGGTCTGACATACTGGCACATATTTTTACAGTGTTGGTAAACACTAGTGAAATGCTGGTATTAGTGTATTTTGTAGAGGAAGGTTACATCGAGAACAAACGTCACTTACAGACATTCAAATGTATTCCATTATTCTAAAAAATCCAAGGTCCCAGTTTGACTTGAACAACCCTTGTACATTCAGACCACAGAAGACAGCAACCCATTCACCCAAAAGTGTATGTATGCAACACCTAATGTCATTTACATTCTGATCTGCATCCTATGTAATGCCTTCCATCTTGGAGAAACTGTTACAATTAAGTTATACTGTTTTTATGTGGCAGCTCTTTACTTGGCATAATAGCAATTTTCTGAAGGGTCTTGTCAAAAATTAAACTTGAACCGGTCTGTCAGTAAATAAGTTCTTGACATGAAGTGGGCCTCATGCAGAAGACATATTCTCACCTTTGGAAAGGTTCATACAAATACAGATATTTTAATATGCAACGTCCAAAGCTACGGAACTCTTTCTTTAATAATACCAGCTGGCAGTTGTTGTGTACAACAGAACATATTGAGATTTTGTGGCAGTTTATTTCTACTTAATATTTACAGTTCATATGCATGATGTTTCATGTTTAACTAACTTCAATTTATCTTCAATTAGGTTAATATGAGTATTGATCAGAGCAGTTAATTGTTACATAAGTAATGTGTTCTATTGTTGTGGTTGCGAAGATTGCTATGGAGACAGCGGAGAAACCCAACAGCCTGTCCAGTTGATGATGAATGAGAGTAGCAAAATCATTCAGCTTTCTCTACTTACAGAACAATATGATCGAGGGGGATGGCAACAACTTGGCTCTAATGAAGATAGCCTAGATAAGTAGAATGGAAGCAGCCTATATTTTGTTGAAAGTTGGTATTGTATGTGTTGGGCAATCTATAACTTTATTTAGAAAAATTATATTTTAGCTTTAATTACCACTTCTTTTCTAACAGAACATTTTTGTTACTTTCAGGAAAATATGTGTATATGTATTATATATTATATATATTCTTATATAAAGAAATTAAAAATAAGAAAGTAGCCAGCCACCTTTGTGGATTTCCCTATCTCACGTGTCCCTTGCAATTGTTGATATTGCATGATACACGAAACACTCCGTGGTGATGTGGTTAGCACAGCTCGCTACAGCACCAGGTGTCTCGGGTTTAATTCCTGGTCTAGACGTTGGTGTCATTTGTTATTTCATCATATCATCCTCATCTTCACGATTATCCAAAGGTGGCAGAAAAGCGAATTAGAATAAACCAAATCAATCAATCAATCATGGAGATATTTTAGAATGAGTAATCTTGAATTTCAGTCTGTCCATTATTTGCCTTGGTCAGTTTATAAATACTGTCAATGCTTCTTACAACATCATAGTTATGTCAGAGCAAGCATTTGCTGTGTTGGGTTGCATATGCACAGGATAGATTTTAAGTGCTTATAGCGCAGGAACTAAGCTCTTTTGAGGTAAATTTTATAGGGAAAAGTTACTTGTTTTTATGATATCTACCAGCACCCAAGCGTTGTTGAAAGAGTTTTGCAACACCCTGTATACATATTTTCACTTTCTGCATCATATAGTAGCTCATGAGTGGTGACACTTTTTAATAGATTTTCTTCTCATGTACTTAAATTATTCTTCTACAAAATCATATGAAAAATGTAAACAAAAATTTCAAAGATAGGTTAGGATTTAGGTGACTTGGGAACCACCTAAGGCATTACCCATGTGAGCACCAAATCCTGACACCACTTTCATTGTCAACAAAATATTTTTTTTCTGATTAGGTAGGTGTATATTTGTCTTAAACTGATTTTGATCATTTTGGACAAGATTTATTGAAATTACTGCTGCAAAACTTAATATGTTTCTTGCAAAATCATTTAGCAATTTAACGTAATAAGTTACTGTTATTTTGTTATCATTCTGTAGGTGTTAAATAAATACATATCTACACTAATGTGTTCTTTAATTGCAAACACTTTAACCTCTTGAATCTCAGCCTGTAGATAGAGATAAGAATCCCACGACCATGCTATGCAGACAGCATTAGGTGACACCCAGCAATAGTGCAAACAAATCATCTATCACATTGATTGCTAGGGCCTCCCCTATGGCGCAGTGGTAGCGTCATTGCCTTGTAATCAAGGGGTCCCGGGTTCGATACCCGGTGGAGGCACAAGTGGTTCGGATCCCACTTTAAATTGTAGGTCCAGTCCCGATTAGCCTTACTGTGCATAAAGTGGACTTAAAACACCAACTCAAACCAAACCAAACATTGATTGCTAATTCCATAATTTTTGTATTCAAATTATTAGAATTAACATTATTTTGAATGTGAATTTTGAATTTTGGGTGCATCAACACTTAGGCTATTTTGCATCAATCACATTATATGAGGTCTAGCGTCTTTCTATATATAAAATAGCATAATAGCAATGTCGTGTTACTAAAACATTAAAATATTTTGACTTTTGGTAAAAACCGAGGCTGTAAACGGGCACTCAGGACACACAAGGACAAAAAACAGGAAAACACAGACAAAATTTAACTGGCCATAGTGCCAGTCGCCATAGCCTCGTTAGTCTGCAAAATCCAGTCCACGGTGTACTACGTGGAAATGAGGTTGACAATTGGGTGTACTAGGAGGAAGATCACCCCAGAATTAACATTATTCAGTCCCCCATCAGACACATGTAAAGGGGTGTTGAAAAACAAATAAACAAAAAAAAAATATTGTAAAAATCCAAAATATATTGAAGAATTGAATACAGTGTGTGGCTAACATGAACATTGTGTTGTCTTCCGGTTCACCAGTCTTCCACATTGGATATATCTGAATATTCAGAGTCACTACAATCACTCTCCTCTTCTTCCGGAAAATAATCCGACAAACTACTATCCTCCTCCATATTTTCCTGCTAAAGAAATGCCTAACTAATAAAATGCCTAAGTAACGCCTAAAACACACAGGTCTCCTCAATTGCAGGGTTACGTATTATTAGCAACAGATGATGTAACGAGAATGCTTTGATCATTGCTTGTGATAGTCACGTGCTCAAAGGACGTTGCAACGTCCCACCTACACACAAAATTACCACACTCTAAACACTTCAATTAGGAGGATGGCAAAAGTCTACCCATAAATGCTAACTTCTCACCAGTCGTTGAACACAGATTCTAGATATATCAGGGCTTGCTGGGTAAAACGTGAACAACAGCTTTATATATATATGTGTGTGTTTATTATAAACTTATCGTAAGAAAGTCTGTTAGCACACTAGTCTTTAACCTTTATCACTTAAGTGCATTTACATTTACCATACACGTGCATTCACCACTTCTGGAGTAAAAAGGGGGAAGGGACCATTCAATTTATTCCTTGCAGTGAGGCGCCAGGGGGAGTATAGGGACCTAATTTTATTTAGGGTGCTGTTCGCTGCTGACGTCACGGGCTCCCCTGTAAGAGAAAGTAGTATGTGCACGGTACCCCCAACCACAGCTGGGAACTGGCCGTAGCCAGCCGGCACCTCCGACAAGCGGGCGCTGGGTAAAGGATTTAAGGATGCCGCGACACCCCCGGCGCAAGCTAGGAATGGGCAAGCCGACCGGTGTCTCCTGTACAAGGGCGGCAGGTTAGGAAGGAGGTCTAGGTGCTCCTAGACAAGCCAGGCAGGTAGAACCTGGCACCTAGACCAGGTAGTTAGGTTGCTGCTAGGCTCTTCTTCTTCTTTCTTCCTCCTTCCTTCCTTCTGGGATGGCTGCTAGGCTTCTGGCTGGATGGCCAGTTTTTCCCAGGATGTTTGCCAGTTGACATCCGGGAGCCAACTGAGCTCTGGTCTCGCTGCGCTGGGTTTTATAGTCACGGTGCTGCATGGGTGGTGAAAATTTTAACTACAAGTACGCGTTGCTAACTCATTTTTTTACATATTGCAAACTTCGTACTGAGAAATATCAAGGTTTTGACATTGAGAAATCACTAGTGGGAAAATCACTAGATGCACGTGACAATATAAACTAAAATTGTGTGCATTCAGACAATACAATTAATAATGAGCCTCGCAGGACTCTGCTATTCTAAACAACACGTTGAACAGTGTAAATGACAATAATTGATAACATTAAAAAGAATATAGCGACCACGCAGGGTCTAATAATGAGTGAAGCTAGTAAACGTAGAGGTGGAACCGTTAACGTTTACAGAAAACATTTAAACTAAAAGCGTACGCCTCGCAGGGACATTCCGCTTAACTCTTTCATCCAATTAAAAAGAATATAGCGACCACGAAAGGTCTAATAATAATTAAATGGCGATCAAGCAGGGTCGTTACAACGTCACAGCAACACGTAGACTTCAGTCCTTTCCAACCAGAGGAATTCGTAAGTTTTCATGGCCATTACCATGCAAGAATATTTTCTATTCGGCCAATAGTACCAGCTACATAGTCGAGCATGCAGGCTCGACTACGTAGTGGTAGTCAAGAAATTATTATTATTATTATTTTTTTTTAAAAAAAAAATAAGACTATTATATTTCGTCACTAATCCTCAAAATAACGAACATGGTCATGGGAGAGCTTGGAAAGTTCCCCCAAAATCTATCTTTCTCAGGTGAAAATGTTATCTTGAGTATCTTCTGCAAGAATGGGTAATTTAATAGTGCAATTATTAAAATTATACTATGAGAAGCCAGGCACAACATAGTGCATTATATTGCTTCTCTCATTTATTCATCAGTTAAACATTGAATATAGTTGTTTTATTGTCCTGAAATTGATGTGACAAAATATATTTGCTTCAGTGAAAAATCAAACAAAATTTATCTTGGTTTCTCTTTAAAGTTGACATGGAATTCTGATATCATTTATGTTTATATGAAATGAACTAAGTACAGTATCACTCAAGTTTTAGTTTAATTGTATTTAATTTTATTTTATTTTACTTAAGCAAGGAAAACTATAATCCAAGTCATTCATCTTCACTGTCCTCATCACATAACATGGGAAACCAATTGGGTCTCATTCTAATTTCTTCCTGTTACTGTTCTTCTGCACATATTCTATAAACAATTTACATTACATGTACTTATTTGTGATTCACTATAACCTTTGATGTGGTAATGGACATATTTTCAGAAAGTTTTCAAGTGTCAACCTCTCATTCATGTTGAACACCTGAAAACTGTATTTTAGCAGACTAATGAGACTTTGAGGCCTGAATGTACAAGCAATATAATCCTCTGTGGTGTTTGTAATAGTTCCTTTATTGATTTAATTTAATCGTTATTTAAATGTGTCAACACTTTTAACCAAATCTGGTGGGAAAACAAGGTAAAATAATAAATACAAATGTAACTACACATCTCCAAAATAATAGGAAGTGTTTTCCAGATAGAAATCAAGACTCATTTCTTCTCTAACTCTAATTCAATGTGAACCTTCTTGTCTAGGAGCATTGTGTTATATTTTCTCATTTTTCTCATTCATGTGTATTGTTCTGCAAATGTGTAGTTGCACTAACTTTCCCCAGAATTTATACTAATTCAAGCAATATGCCTTCACTACTTTTTTTTCATGTAGTCAAATATCTTGTCTTTGACCTATCAATTCCGATAGAGTGTCTAAAAACTCATATTGACTATCAGAACCAATTGAAAAAATGTCATGCTGGGTTTTACTTGCATGCTTGCATTGCTGCTTCATTTATATTATATCTAATTAATATATAATAAACATTTACAATAAATATGAATTGTGCGGTAAACGAGACCAAATTTTCAGAATATGCCACAGATATTTCACACACATAATTTCATTTCAGAATTATTAGAATGGTGTTGTAGTGATAATGTCTTCATCTTGTAATCAAGGAGTCCTAGGTTCAATACCTGGTGGAGGTAAATAGTGATTCGGGTCAAACTTTAAACTACAGGTCTTTAGCATTTCTGTGTAAATTAGTATTTAGCTCCACTCCCAGTTAAGTCTCCTTGTCTAAATATCTTCTTCTCAGAGGAACAGATTCCGCGGCATTTAAATTCTATTATGTACAATTGGTTGTATATGAAATGTCACCATCCTGACAGATATAGTCCAGACCTAAACTAACCAACCTAGAGTACTTCACTGTAGCAGAAAATCAGGTTTTGAGATCTTGCCGAGAACAAATATTAGGACCTAAGCAAAATAAGAAAGTAAAATGGTTTTATTTAATGAAATACAGTTAATAAAGAAAGTTATTCTGAATTTATTTAGTAGCGCTCAAATAAATTTCAAAGCATTCACCTTTTGGGTTATGAAAAAGCTTTGCTTCTTTGTTGCCATTGTTTGTTTTGTCTCCAGACAACTTTTGTGGCAGAGTGATTAGAACATCATGCTACAACACCAGGAGTATCAGGTTAGAATCACAGTCTGAGCATATGTGTTCTTTATGAATTTCTCTTCATCAGTTTCATCATATTATCACTCATATGTCATCCTCATTGTCACGTTTTGCCAAAGGTGGCATAAAAACGATGCTACATAACATAAATCAAATCACATAAAATGTATTGTCCCCAGAAAGTCTTGGGTTCAAATGCCAAATGGATGTTGTATCTCACTGGTATGAACTTTGATAGGGGTTTTGAACACCTCTTTATAGGGCTACTTAGAGGAGTCGTTCTGAGATGTTCATTTTCCAAGTATTTTTTTTTAGGGGAAAGTCTCTGCTCTGTGAAATCTTTCCCCTTGGCTGATCAATGATTTAACACTAAATATCAGTAAATGCCATTATGTAACATATACTCGAAAGAAAAAACCAGTTGAATTTCAGTATCAAATATACAACAATACTCTAGCAAGAAATTTTACTGTCAAGGATTTAGGGGTTATTTTTGATTCAAATCTTACTTTTAATAAACACGTTGAACAAATAATTAGTGAAGCGTTCAAGAACCTTGGGTTTATTCTTAGAATGGGGAGGGATTTCAAGAGTATAGAGACACTAAAAGTTTTGTATTATGCATATGTAAGACCCAAACTCGAATATGCATCTGTTATATGGAATACAGACACAGCAAAGTACAGTGTAGCAATTGAAAGAGTCCAATCGAGATTTCTTAGATTTTTAAAATACAAATTTCAGAAAGCTTACCCCACATTTGGACACTACGACAATCTAATATATGAATGTCGGTTTACAAAGCTGTGTCACAGAAGAAGGTTACATGAAATTGTATTCTTGTGGAAATTGTTAAATCACAAAATAGATGCTGAACATCTACTCTGCCAGATTAATTTTCGAATCCCGTCGTCGAAAACTAGACTAAAGAATGAAGTTTTTCTTATAAAGAAGGCTAGATCCGAAATTAAAAAGAAATCTCCATTGTGGAAAATGTGTACCAGTTACAATAACTTGCTAATCAAGAATAACACCATTGACATCTTTTCTATGAACCTAAGGGACTTCAGTAAAGCCACTATTAACACAATGGCTTAAGCTTAAACACATAAGTTCATATTTAAATTGTGTGATAAAGTGTATATATATAAAATAAATATTTTTAATATATTTTATATATATATATATATGTCTATATATATATATAATTTCTATCTCTATATTACAGAAATATATGTAATTGTAATGACTATGTATCCTTCATATGGGCTCTGTAATTAGGTATGTACCTGTTGAGTTCAATAAATAAATAAATATACATATGATGCCTCTCCTACACAATGAGTTTTGGATATGGTATAGTATTAGGAGCCATTATTTTTGAATTCAAACAAAAAAAGGGATATTTGGATAGTTGTATTTTTTGATTGGAATCATTTTTTTATATGTTGAAGTATATGTGTAATTTTGAGACCTTGAAAATTTTTTCCCTCCCCTGTAGAAAATGTCAAAGATCAAGGTCAGACCGCACATTTTTCATGAAAATTGAGACATGGATAAGTTCGGAGTGCTGTATCATTGGAAATTATCAACATCCCAAAATTTGGTTTTCATAAACTGTTAATAAAAGACTGGTTGCTTATATACATTTAATTGTTTTGATGGGACATTGTTATGCGGCAAGAAAGAGTGTCCAAAATGCAGTTTTTTTCCTGTTTTCGGGCCTTAATATCTTGGTTAAGCAACACTACCCCAAAGATTTGTTTACTGGTCATTGAAGCTCACTCTTAGGACAAGCTACCTGATATAGCTCATTACTGGGTTATTGATGCTGTTAGCAGATATACCCCTTTGAATACTCAAGAATTGTGAAATCCGCATATTTGAATTTGAATTTGAATTTGAATTTTATTTTTCTTCCGTTGACCCTTGTTCAAAAGGGCATGGAAAACGTCAAGATACATAATGAAATAATAATTAGTTAAGTACATCATAACAAAAAGAAGAAACATTGCGTAGTACATTACATCACTACACCAAAGTAAAAATTAAAAAATACACTTCATTACACTACAATAAAAATAAAAAAACACATTATCATTGTTGCATGATTGAAATAAGAATACAATTAAAATACACCTTTTTTAGTACATTGGCCTTGTATTGTCTTGTTCCATGAATTCTCCGATACTGTAGAGAGCTCTATCTGTCAAATATTTTTTTATTGATTGTATTTGATTATCTGTTGGAGATATCAGTTTTATGTCATGAGGCAGCTGGTTGTAGAATATTTTTCCGGCATTCATTGGTGATTGTTTTGAGATATTGAGTCTGTGTTGGTTCTGGTAATAATTATCTTTCCCCCTTGTATTGTGGTTGTGTAATTGGTTATTTTTAGTCATGCTTCCAGTATTTAGAACAAACGTTATAGCCTTATAGATGTATAGGGAGTATATTGTCATTATTTGTTTTTCCCTGAATAACTCTTTGCAAGATTCCCTACAGCCTAGTTTGTACATTATTCTAAGTGCTCTCTTTTGAAGTCTCAGTATTCTGACAGTATTATTATAAAATGATCCACCCCAAGCTATTATGCCATATTCAACATAGGGGTAAATTAGTCCATAATATATGCATTTGTTAATTTCTGTTAAATTATATTCAGCCATTTGTTTTAGCAGGTATAGATTAGATGATAATTTACTGCAGATGTTGTTAATTTGTTCTTCCCACGTTAATTTTTGATCTAGTGTTATTCCCAAAAACTTTACTGAAGATACAGTTTCTATAAGCACATTGTCTATGCATAGTGTTTGTGACTCAAAATCCATGTTTCGGATTGTATTGAATGTCATAAATTTTGTTTTATTGTTATTTATTATTAATCCATGTGAAGTTAAGTATTGTGCTAGTTGGTTTATGGTGATAAAAGTGTTTATTTCAAGCTTCCTAGGGTCGATACCTCTGGCAAGAACAGTTGTGTCATCGGCATAGGTGACAATTTTTGTGTTTGGGTATTCTGGTACATTGTTTATGTACAAAATAAAGAGCAGGGGCCCCAGGATTGATCCTTGGGGTACCCCCATTAACACTTTCCTACTTTGTGATTTAAAGTTAGTGACTATACCATGCATGTTGTAGCTTATTTGAGTAATTTGCATTCTGTCCTGTAGATAAGATTGTATAAGTTCATAAGCTATCCCTCTTATTCCTATATTGCTTAGTTTGACCATAAGCAGGTCATGTTTTACCCTATCGAATGCCTTGGAAAGATCTAGATATATAGTGTTTGCAGCTTCGTGTTTCTCTAATGTTTCGGTTACATAATCAATTAACTGTGCTAGAGCTGTGTTTATTGATTTCCCTTTCTGGAATCCATGCTGGTTTCTGTTTATTATGTTATATTTGTTACAAAACTTTATAATATAATTTGATAAAATTTTTTCCAATATCTTTGAAAAAGCAGATGTTAGGGAGATAGGTCTGTAGTTCTCAATGTCTGTTGCAGCTCCTTTTTTGAATATGGGTATCACTGTGCTGTGTTTTAGAACTTTGGGGAATGTACCAAATTTTATTGAATTGTTGACTGCATACAGCAGGGGTTCTAAAATAGATTCTGAGCAGGATTTAATAAGTTCAGCTGACCATTCATCAGGTCCGTGTGATTTTTTGTTTTTTAAACCTTGTATAACTTTTTTTAACTCATTAGCACTTACTTCTGGGATATATATACTGTTTGACTGATATTTCTCGATTGGGATCTCTAGTGTTTTGTCATTATTTTCATTCTCTCTGTTTGTGTTGGTTAAGTTTATAAAATATTCGTTGAATAAGTTACATATGATATTCGGGTCAATTACTTCAGTGTCATCCTTGATGACTTTTATGTTTGCTTTATCATTGTTTGTGTTTGATACACGGTGATTGTTTACTATTTTCCAAATGGCTTTTTGTTTATTAACAGACTTTTTTATTTGTTTACTGAAAATATTTGATTTTTTATTCTTTATGGCTTTCTTGAATAGTTTTTTTACATTTTTGTACTTTTCCTGGTGCTTAGTGTCTTTTGTAATTCTAAATTTTTCATATTCTATTTTCATATTACTTTTCAAAAGTATAATTTCTTCTGTTAGTGGCACTTTCTTCTTATTAGGGTATATTCTTTTTGTTGTTTTGGGACAAGCTACATTTAAATAATATGTTAAGTGGCTTATTAGCAATTCCCAGATATCATTTGTGTCAGTTAGTTGGTAAAGGTCTATCCAATTTTCCTGATGTAAGAGGTATTTAAGATAATCTATATTTTGCTCACATGTATCCCTACATTCTATTGAGTAACTTTTTGAGTATTCTAACCTTTTCCCTTGTATTGTAATTTTTTGAGACGTGTGGTCAGAGATAAGCGTATGTAGGACTTCAGCTTTAATGTGATTTGATTGTATGTTTGTTATTACATGGTCAATCAGGGTTTCTGTACTTTCTGTTATTCGAGTTGGTTCTTGAATTATTTTAGTTAGGTTGTTTGACAAGGTATCCAAGTATTGAGCACAGTTTGTGTCTTGTTTTAGAAGATCTATGTTTATATCTCCAACTATTAATAGTTTGTTATGTTTTTTTGTCAAATGGTTTAGCATGTTGTCCAGAGCATTTACAAAGAGATTTATGTCACTGTTTGGTGATCTGTATACTGCTATAATCTTAAATGTATCTAATCCTATATTAAGCTCTACACCACTAATTTCTAGTATATTTTCCATACAGTATTTGTCAAGGTTTAACACTTTTTTGATATTTTGTACACTATTTTTTATGAAGATCGCAGTGCCACCACTTTTTTGAATTGACCTGTGGTAGACTGCATGTAGATTGTAACCTGTAATTGTGCATAATTTATAATTTTCAGACCTGAGACCATGTTCAGGAACTACAAATATATCTGGTGTGCACTCACTTAGCATTATTTCCAGTTGGTCAATTTTGTTGGAAATGCTCTGTACATTGTTATGGAGAACTGTAATCGTTCCTTCTTGGTTTCGCAGGCTGTTTTTATTGGGGATTTGGTTATCATAAGTATGCTTATCACTTACCATAAAAAATCGTTTTTCAGTTTACTGGGTGTACACTTCTTCCGTTGAGATGACCGTACATTTGGAGCATTCACTTTTTCACTACACTTTTCACTGCTATCTTCGGTGTCGTGACTGATTGTAGCACAATCCCTGTTTTCAGATTGTACTTCTACCATGGAAGAATGTGTTTCTTCCTCAATTTCACTTTGGTTTATGCCATTCTCCTCACTTTCTTCACTTGATTTCCGCCCTTTCTCTTCCATGAAACCAATATCACTCACAGTTTTCATAGCAATGTCGCTAGCTTCTACACCCACCCTATCATTTTCCTTGCTGCTCTTGTTGTTTGTCTCAGTTAAAGTGTTCTGTGTTTTTCCCTTGTCGGATTCAACTAGTGCTACTCCACTTATCCACTTCCTTGTGTCAGTACACTTTTTCCAGCAGAGTGGGATGATTTGATTTTCCTGTGATTTTCTGTTAATAATACCATGGATCATTTGACATACATACTGTTTTCCTTTGTGGTTCAAGTGCTGTCCATGTCTTGTATGATATTCTCTGCTCATTGTGTCAAGGTCGATTATGGTTACATTTTTGAAGTGTTTACAAGTGTTCTTCATCTGTTTATTTATTTTTTGTATTTCGATGTTTACACACGACTGAGGGATGAGATCATATCTGTGGGGTATAGTAGTTACAATTACATTTGTATGAGTCAGTGAACCTAGTGAGTCACGTACTGCCATTATTGCATCGCTGCCCTGATTTGTCGCAATATCATTGGAGCCAGTGACTATAATAACATAGTCATTTGAGCTGAACCTTGAACAGTCCTTCCTTGCTGCTTCTAGTACATGTTTTGACTTTGCCCCGGGTTTCACTGAACCATATATATTCATTGCTGGTAGAAAATCTTTCATATTGGTGGCCAGGTGGCGCCCATGGCTGTCGGCAAAGATCACTGCTTTGGGTCTCTTTTCTTTGATTTTCAGTTTTGTAGTACTTAGAATTAGGCCTATCTCAAAACAGCATCAAGGTAAAAATTTACTTGTAGGTTAATGTATGTGCTAACACCAGGAAATGAAATAACTTTGGAGCCTCATTCCATTTTCGAGAAAATCATTTTTATAATATTGGGAAATGTCTATGTAAATTATCACACTTCCTCCCCTATGAGAAAGTGGAACTGACCTTTCTCCTACTTTTCTTTGTTCCAAATGGAACAGCCCATGTCTTGACAAGTTGTTGGACAGTTTTCGTTTTTCTTTCTTTGATGGATAGCATAGTGGTAACTTCACATCTTTGTAATCAAGGGGTCCCAGGTTTGATGCAAGGTTGAGGTACAAGTTGTTCGGATCCTACTTTAAACTGCAAGTCCCCAGTCTCAATTAGCTTTCCTGTGAATAAAGTGGGTTTAAAACAAAGCTCTATATACAGTGGCATACCAAGGACTTTCGAAAGGGGAGAGAGGCTATACATTTTTTAGTAGGCAGCCATCTATTTGCCACCATATTTTCCTGCCTTTGAGATTCTTTTTACTGGGTGAAAGGGGGGATTATTATCCCCACCACCACCACCCCCTTTTTGCACTACACTGTATATATTGCAATAAGAGTATGTTTGTCAACGATTCTGTATTATTGTACCAAATAAAACATAACTTTCTTGTTATACATAACTTGAGATTCCCAGAATAAACCAATTTCAATTCAGGTAGGCCAAGGGTAGACCTTCATGATGGAGTGGTTACCACAGCAATTCACGATGCCAGGGGTCCCGGGTCCCGGGTCTGGGGATTATTGATTGTTCTTTGTGAGTGTCACTTCATCGATTTCATAATATCATCACTCACCCTCTTTGCCATGATTAGTAAAAAGTGACAGAAAGGTGATGTAAAATAACCCAATATCAGCCAATCAATCTGAAATAGGCTTAGGAAAAGTAGGTTTAGGATATTTCCATCATCTTTAATATTGTTACTCCAAATAACGGTCGTGCTTTTTTATCATCATGGCAATTCTTTTAAAGAAATTTTGAAACATCAGACACAAATTTATATTTTAAGGTGCTTCACGTTTCAAGCATAATGGGGTATTCCAGATTTGCTTGGTTTTCTTTGAATTATGGTGCAGACAAGCCTTCAAAAAGTGACGAGTTCTCCCATCTGACAGAATAGGGATGAACATTTTCAAATACAGGGCTACTATAAATGATTCATTCGATTTCAGAAGAGAGTACGGAAAAGAACCACCATGTAAACGGAGCATTTGTTTATGTACTACCACCGCCAAGAACACTGGTAGAGCTCAGGGAATACATCGATGCTTCTTTGATGACCATTGACAGGGGATTGCTACAAAATGTATGGGCAGAAATCGACTTGGTGAGTTTACAGATATTTTCATATATCATTCATATCTGTATGCGCAATACTTTGGAAAATACAATGTTTTGAATGAATCATTTATAGTAGCCCTTTGACTTAGAACATGAACTTTTGGGAATAAATGAATACTAGTGGCTAATAAACTGATTAAGAAGGCACGTGGTGACAAGAAGTTAATGCTGACAAGAACATTTTCTATTCAATGAAATGTGTCATTATCTTACCTGCACATTTCCTTCCATTGTCATTTTGATCTAAGCCTGTAGAGCTGTAGAAGCTAGGCAGTAGGCATTGTCTAAAACATGGACACTTGACAGTGGTAGCACACAAGATATCACAATGTGATTAGAACAACACATTCTTATTCCTCTCTTATTTCTGTCTTCATTGATGAAATGAGAGTAGATTTTGCCACCAGTCCTGTGGTGAAAGTTTTAGTAATTAATGTTCACTGATCACCTGTTTCACATTAATTGTGTGAACATAATAAGAGTTTCAATCAGTAATGGTGAGGAGTGCAGCACAACAGATAGATCACTTTGAGAACAAAGATCAAGTATAATCACTCTCATAGCCATGGTAACACAAACAATTACTTCCTAAGAATAAACGTTACAACAATGGCATATGAAGTCAGTAAGTTTTTAGTAAGTTTCCTAATAATATACACTGAATATGATGCACATAATACTATAATGTAATATTACTGCTCTGACATTCCTGTTACTGTCAGAGCAAAATCTGTAAAATTGACCATTAATGAAGAATGTTTTGCTTAACACTGTAACGACGGATGGGTCTTTTAGGCCCGGTTTCAATTTTTATACCTGTCTAATTTTTTAATGCTGCAAATGAATGTGTTCTCCTTCCGTGACTTCTCGTCAATTTCGAAGGCCTTTGAAATCATTTATTGTAATCTTTGGTTATTTCTTAAGTTTGGTCAGAAAATTTATTACTAGCATTGCGGATGGATGGATCCTTTAGGCCCGATTTTAATTTTTAAATACATAGGCCTATTTTTTCTACTGCAGAAATATCCCTCTTCGCCTCTGTGACTTTTCAAGGATAGTCACAACCTTGAAAAGTGTATTCCTGGACCCCATGGCTGAGTGGTTAGCACATCGCACTGTGATGTTAATGGTCCCTGGTTCAAATCCTCCTCAGCAAGGTTCTTTGTAAATTTCCATTCATCAATTTCATCATTTCATCACCGATCCCCTTTTAGACAGGGCATGCCGTCGAAATCTGGTCAATACAGAATCAAGCTGTGACTGATTTGTGATTCTCAAACAGCTTCTGTTTGAAGGCTCAAATCTACAAAGAAAGGAAGCTGGAGTTAATATTGAGAAACATCTAGTAGAAAGAGTAGTGAAGGACTTACTGAAGGAAATCGAAGGTAGTGGAAGAAACATCACGTGCCATAATTTGTTCACGAGTGTATCTCTTCCAAGGGAACTTCTTGCCAAGAAACTTACTCTGGTCGGTACGATGCAAAAGAACAAAGGAGAGCTGCCGCCACAAAACAGCGAGTGTGTTGCTCCACTTTGTTTGGAGTCCAAGATGATCTAATGATAGCATCATATTGCCCCAAGAAGAAAAAGGTGGTGATTCTACTTTCTACTTCAATGAACAGTCGACAATCGACGCTTTCACATCACAGCTAATAACACAAAATGGTACGAAACTACAGTGTGAAACGAAAAACTTGGAGATGGCCATGGTTATATTTCATGACATGATCGACTTCAGTGCACTAAATGCATTTGTTTTGTACCAAACAGTACATCCGTAAGACTTGGGAGCCAAATCGGGTAGACGTAGAAGGTTCTTGCAGTACCTGGGAAAGGAGCTCAGTGACAAACTTGTAATGGACGAGCAAACCAACGGATGTTCAAATGTAGAGCAAGGTTTACAGAAGCAATCCAGAAGGAGGTGTTATATTTGTCCATCAAAAATCGATTGGAAAACAAGAACAGTGTACTCGAAATGTATGCAAATGTTTGTACTTAGCATTCACGTGTTCTATGCAACACATGTTAATCGATGTTGTAAGTTATTCTTGAGAAAAAGTAGATAATAAAAATATGTAAATTCTTACAAGTCATTAATGATAACTGGACGTATGATAAAAATGTTCCAAATGTAAGAAAACTATTATAATCAAAACTCAAGGGTTTCTTTATAACATATGTTATTCAATGTTTAAATTTCTTTTGTAAAACATGTTACATATAAGAAACATGTAAATGGTTAAATGTCCTTAATAAATAACCTGATATAAAGTAGAAAATTTGAATGCCTGAAAAAGAGTATAATATTTCCCCGGGTCGAATAGACCCGATCCAACAATAACGTATAGTCATTGTAGCCGTCGTTATAGTGTTAAATTTGACCTGACTGTAGAAGTAATGGTAATCTGGAACATGCAATCTTCTCTCGAGGGAGAGGCAGGTTTTGAATACACAAACTGTGTTCTTCCAACTCTACTCCCCAATGTATCAGGTCCATAGCGGCAGGGTTGCCAGCCCCCTCTGGCACTGCCGCCAGCCCCCTTGACATTAGGTAAAACTATTTTGTATTCGAATTTGTTTGAGGTGAAGAGTGAAAATGTAGACAGCAGATATTATTTGATTCACAACTAGATGAAAGATAAATTCACAGAACTTTTAACAGCAGCTATTACATTCATTCAATCTTGTTTATGAGCTGAAGTCTAAGTAGGAGCAAGTATTTAGAAGATTATCTAGACCAATAGTTCCCAAAGTATGCACCACACCGACCTGGTGATCTGTGGTTAGCTTGCAGGGGAATAGTGAAATGTTTCAATATTTTCACAGAAATGATATGATTTTTCTAAATATGTGCTTATTTAGTACTTTTTACACATAAGATGTGTAAGCAACCCAACCACACTAACTGAGCATTGCAAATGTTAGATAGGCCGACATTCTGACTTGGGCTCTGCGGAACGAATCTTGAAATACTAAAGGCTCCGTGAAACGAAAAATTTTGGGAATCCCAGTTCTAGACTTTAGAAATGTCTTCCAGAGGGGAGCTTCTTTATTTGTACCTTCCCAGCCCCTGTTGCAGCCTCTTGTTTGACATAAATCTGTGACTTTGACACTATCATCCACATTCCTTCCACATCTGCATCAAATATCAACAAATCGCAAGTTTTGGGAATTAAGGGAAGTTTTATTGCATCGGCTGGGGGGTGGAATGTATGATAAGCACTACTATGATTGAAGTGAATATTGTTCATTTTTACTTGTATGATATTAATAATTTTATCATGAAAAATACTATGGAGTGTGCATTAAGAGACGGTATTTCAGTATCTCTAAATTTTATATTTTACATTAATTTAATGACCCGACACATATAATTTGCCTTAATTTAATACTGTTAAACTTTAGAAAAAAGAACTTTGTTTATAAGCCCCCTAATAACTGTGTCCCCCCCCTGGAAACCAATTCTGGCTACGGGCCTGCAGTTGACACAGACAGAGAGAGAGAGAGAGAAAGGAGCAACTTCTTAAATATCTCATCTCTCTACACAAATACAATTTATTTGTAATCACTGAAAGAGGATTCTAAAACAAGGTTATTACTTTTTTTATTATTATTTGGAAAATTACTTTGATCCTTTCATACAAAGCAGTTTTGATTAAATCATTCCACATACCAGAGCTGGACTGGCCTATCGCGACACTGGGCATAATCCTGGTGTGCCCTCTCATCTTGGTCCTTTCCAAAAACACATATTCAGCAATTTTTTTATTCCTATGGTTCACAATCGGTTACAGATTTAGCAGTGGTGAATAAACATTTTCCTTGCAGTTCCCTTATAGATTTACAGGGGCAGCTTAAGGTCCAAGAGACTGGGGCACCACACTCTGTGGAGGGGGCGGAAAACAAAATGTTTATCTAACATTCTAACATTTAAGATTATATATTTCAGTTATGATAAATATTATAGTAAGTTCACGATAATTAAATATGTGGAACAAACAATCATTGAGCTGATGCTTCTGTAAGTACTACAATGTAAATAGGCAAATTGGGTAAAAATTTTATCTTGAGCCTCCCCTGTACTTAAACAAAGTAGGACTAAGCTGCCTGGCGTCTACTGAACGGAAACAATTACTCAAAAGGATTAGTCATAATCTAAAAATAACATGCATATACAGCAAAAAAAATTCCGAAATTCAGCTAGGGGCGTCCGCTCCCTCCCCTGCTCATCCCATGGCACCTTCATTACATTTCCTTTTTAAATTACCCTTGCAGATCAGAAATAAGAGAGCTTCGAGTATAGTGGTAACAAAAAATCCGCTTTATATGTGGAATTATGTTCATTTGGATTATTTTTTTATTTTACAATATTTTCTACTTGTTTTAATATTAGCAATGGCACAAGAACTTCCTGTAAGCAGTGTGGTGTTTAAAAATAAAATAATTTCCACTGGGTGTGGCACAACCACAGGAGGGCATCAAATCCCCCTCTCCCCAAACCTTGGACAGTAAAATATTGACTGCTAAGGCAACTGAGGGGAGGCACAGAGGAGCCCTGCTGATTTAAATTTTTTTGCAAATAAAAATGCATTCCATAAAATTTTCTTGCTCACTTCTCTCGCAATATCTACTTACTCTCATTAAGGTCAGAGCCATAGCTAGAAAGAGGCAGGTGTAGGACCTGGGCGCCGAACGATATAAATTTAAAAAGTTGTAAAAGAAAGATCGTCATGGTCTCCCGTGAAATTATTTGCATTCTATTCTAAATCATTATTGTTTTCCTTTGCAAAAAATTGGATCTCAAAGTTTTCTTGCGTGCTTCGCTCTCAACATGGTTGTTTTATGTAATTCATTGCAAATTACCAGAGAGAGAAGTAGGACATTTCTTCATTGATTTTGTCTTAAATGCATGAACAATTGTTTGGAGGAAAAGGTGCATGCACATTTGAAAGGCAATTTATTTCATTTTTGCTTTTGGTTTATTATGAGGTGGATGAATTGATTATGTAATGTGTTTAAATAATATATGTTGTTTACGTATGTATTAAATAAACTTTGCATACGTACAGAATTTAGTGTTAACAGGTTGCATTTTTTTATCTTACCTTATACTATGTTGCATATGTCTAAAACATATGTTGTACAGGAAAGTTACAGTGTCATAATTATATTCAAAATGCATTTATCGTGCATTTTCTGCAATTTAAAAATAAGTTTTGTGCTTGTTTTCCATTATAACTTAATGTGAAATTGAATGTTTTGAAGAAATATTTCAAATTGTTTGTTATGACACAAATGCTTTAGCATCGACTTCTACCCCCTCTTTGCATAAATTACAAGGATAATACCGTATTTGATACTACTACTATACTAATGATGATGATGATAATAATAATGTCACTATTATTAATATTATTATTGGTATGTTTATCCTGGTACTCCCCCTCCCCCACCAGACAAAAATTCATGGTAGTACCTCTGCCCAAAAGGACAAAGATGTACAATCGCACTTACAAGTCACGGAAAAGCATTTTTTTTTCTTTCATGAATTGGAAACTTACAGAAATTATTCCAGAACACATCAACACATGGTGTTATGATCCTGTTCTATGTTGGAAACAAACAATCTCTTGAATTTCGTATGTCTAATTTTAATACACTCTATACAAATAAATGTATGAGTCAATTCAGCATTTACTGTAATGATAGAACAATCAGTGATTTCTTGGGGTGCCCTCTTTAGGCAAATTGCCACCTCCCTTTTTTCAGCCCCAAACCGGACATGTCAAATTCATATCCATGACAAGCAAGACTAAGGGGTGGCCATTTCTGTAGACATCCAACATCAACCTCTCTTCCACATAGTACACTATGGATGACATTTTACAGACTAGGAAGTTTCTGGCATCTGGACTTACAAACAATAAAATCTTCTGTGGGCTTGTGTTGGGTTCTGTTCCTATGTTTTTTGTAATTGTCCCTATATCCATTCATCTTACTACCATTCATTCTCATTGTCATGCTCATGATCAACCGAAATTGGCAAAAAATGCAATACTAAGTAAATAAAATCAATAAAATAAGTCATGATGTATTGCATTTTGTCTAGCATTTTCAAAAGGAGTGAGCTTGAGGCAAATATTTTTTTATAAATTTACCGAGTGTTGACTAAACTTGAGGAATTTTAGGAAGATGTTCAAAGCAATTTTGGGTGGCATTAGAAGGAATGGATCATCATGACCAAAGAATTAGGAACTCAAAAATCTTTATTGGGAGCATTTTTATACAAGAAAAGCTAATAATGCAGTACTGTCTTAATGGGATGTGGAGTTTCTAATACAGTGTGGCCATAAAGTATGTTCCTAGTGGTATTATTATTTTCTGCTTACAGATGATCTATGGCACTGACAACAGATGACCTAGTGGAGATAATTTTCCATTGTAAACAAGAGATAGCCAAATAGATAGATAGATTTATTCACTTTGGATTACATTTCACTACATCTCAATAGAGATTTTTCTTATGGATTTATATGATGTACAAAGTATACTAGTTCATGGAATGATTTGCAATTCAATACATAATAGAATAGAATACATGGAATGAATCATAATATAACACAATGAAAATTGTACAGAACATATTGAGTGAATGCAAAATAATACATATTTTAACACAGATATGTCAAATTTTGTTAAGAGGGACATATGCTGAGAAAAGTGGTACCAAGTTCAAAAGGAGGAATCCAGAGAGTCATGCAGTTGAAAAATTGCTAAATGTAATTTGTGAAACTGGATCAGTTTTCAATTTGCAGTGTTGTAAAACAAACTGCTAGTTAATGAAGAACCAATACTTCAGTGCTTGCCAAGATTCAGACATATTCTATGAGATCAGTGAGATGTCTGAACAGGAAAATCAGCCTTTGCCAAAGCATGCTGCAGATTTTGAAAGTGAAAAATTCCATCCGTACAAGTTGCAGATTCTGTAACATCTAATGGAAGATGAAGTTGACTACAGGGTTCAAATGTGGGAGTGGTTCCTGCACCAAATTCAATCAAAATATATCGTTCCTGGAAGGGGTGATTCAAACAGCTGTTCTCAGGTTACCAACCAGGTTATATCAGCATTAGCATCCAATGTTTCAAGTTCATACATTATTCTCATCATCTGGAAAGGTTGAGTGGATACCAAATGTACATTTAGCTATTTATGGATGAGCCATGGAGCTTAGACTGCATCTTGTGAGGTTCCCAGTGGTCATTGTCCAAGAAAGAACAAACCTCAACAGGTACACGGAACTCCCCTCAGGCGCTTCTGGAATCCACTTCTATGTAAAAGCATAATCATCCAATGAAAACACTGTGATCTAGAGTGAACAAATCATGGGATACAGTCTAAGCATGAAATAGTCTAAGCTTGTTATGAACCTTTGAGTCTAACATGGAATTATCCCTTCACTCCTCATGTCGTTGGAAAAAGACTCTAGCAATCACAAGGCATGGTAAACAAAATGTACTATTTCACCTTAATAAAAGGTTTATTTTTTTATGAACTCCTTAACAGCAATTAATAAACTTGAACTTATACATTGGAAATATTTACTACACCTTTTGTTCTATCATTACTTGTTGCTATTGTATTTTTTAGTATGTTGACAAATCTCTAAGTTTGTTACATGTTGCCAGGTTGACACATCAAGGTTAGCCTATTTGTCCATCTGACACTAGTTTCCTGTGACATCATAAATATTTACAAAGTTAAGAAACGAGCAGACACAATATTTTAACTAATAAAATACAACTACAATGTAATGTCCAGTGCATTACAAACTCTATCTCTTATGCATGCTTATTTAAACTTACACCTGGTCTGCACGCAACATTTCCTGATGATGAGACCAATATATGGGGTTGAAATGTTGGAGGTAAGCGCCAGCTTTATCTGGCTGGTAGTTGAAGAACACCTGTTAAAGATCCCAATAGTTCTCTATTCTCAGCAAGGATATAGTGGAGCTTTTACAACCATTAAATAATCCTAGACAGTGCTCTCATGGGAACTCACATCTATATATTATTATACAGATCATTGCATCAATATAATTGAATCCCTGAAAAATGGAAACAAAACAAGTGTCTGAAGCATCAAAGTAAAAGCAAATCAGTCGTCAAAAGTCTTAATTCATTGCAGTAAGTTACATGAAGTTGTTTAAAGGAATATGTAACTTGACTATGTAGGCGATAAGTTAATGAAAATTCATACAAGAAATTAACATTGCTGACCACTCCTCTGCATCGAGCTCTTACCTGGGCTTAATTCCTGGTGGGAGCTAAAACATTCAGTGTTGGCCTAGCATCATAAGGACCATGAGGGAGCTACTTGAAAGCAATCATAGCAGCCTCTGGTCTTGAAAGCCAGAAGACAGCAGCATAGGTACTGGAAGCTGACCACATGACAACCACCAAAAAACCACTTGGATGGTCCTGGTAAATTCATCAACATCATTGGTATCCATTCAACTCTGACAAGACAGCAAGAGCTAAAATTTTGAACATGAAATAAGCCAAACTCTACTCTCAAAATGCATAATCCAACATGATGGGCAGGAAGATAAGAAGCTGTGTATACTCTTAAAGAGAAGTTTTTGTTATGTGAAAGTTTTATCTTGTATACTTTAACAAGCAGAAAGACAAATGAAAGAAGTGAGGCTATTTTCCTTAAGGGTTAAATGGAATTTTTCATTTAAATTTTATTATCTACAGTTCAATGTAAAGTTTCAGAAGAGTTAAATATCATTTATAAGGCACACAAGCAGAATCTCTTGATATTATGGCTGCATGTAATCTCTTACGGAAAGCTCTCTTCTTAGAAATGTCTGAGCTTCGATTTGATGCACTTGTTGAAGTGATGAAAAGTTGTGTCAAGTGGGGAATTTCAAGTGAATTTTATGACAAAAGAAACAAGAAATTTAAGAAGAATTTTGGCAAACTCTGACAGGCTCAAAGGCTTACCAATCAAGAGAACTGGTTCGCCCTATCAATATTTTACCCAATGATAGAAACAAATTGATTACAAGTGGACAATCGTTTCAATGGAATGGAAGCTGTTGTACACATCTAGAAAGTAATACAACATTCTTCTTTTCATGATGAACAGACACTGAGCTTTGTTGAGAACCTTGAAAAATGCTAGAACATTTGCAGGCCATTATTTCAATCACAAATAAAGTAAGTCTCCCTAAGTTTGCCACCTTAAGAAAATTTGTTTTAAAAATCAAGAAGATATATTTTTTTAAAATATATAAAAAAAAACTTTTGCAATGTTAATGTTTAATAGAACAACATATAAATTTGTGAGAAGAAAAACGGTTTCCTTTCTTGAAGAATGACCAAGAGAAGAGGGGTTGCAACTGACAAAGTTAGGATGCACGTGTTCCCTAACTTTGCCACTTGTGAACAAGCAGTAAACTCAATTAATATTTTAATAACAGTAGAGTCTCGAGAGTCGATGTAATTTATTTTCATACTAAACAAAGGCAATATTAATTATACAATATTCATTCATAAAATCAGTACTGAGAGAGTTAAACATTAAATTAAAAGAAATTAAAAACAAGCACAATTTTAGTCCAAGACAATTTCACTTCACACTGAGAATGAAGTTTCAATTTGAACACTCTTGACAAACGAAAACACATTTATCATTTTTCGTTAATCCTACACATTCTTCATGAATGTAACAATGACATAAACTGCAGCATCTCATATCTAGGACACAATCTTCTTTGCAAAGGAAACAATACCAGCTGCCTGTAGATTTCCCTGCTCCAGGATTCTTTTTTGGATAAGGACTGGTAGTGTTTTTAGGTCTTACACATTTTGGGGGTTGATGTGGCTTTTGGGTAACCAAGTGTGTTGGAACAGGACGGACTGGGATCTGATGGACTGGAGAACAAACTTTTCTGAATTTGCACAGTGCGGCTGTTAATTGGTGGACTGATCCTCCTTGGGAGTCTATTTTTGGGAGTCGATCTTACATGTTGTACACCCTTTAAGTTTTGGTGGCCTTCACCTTTGGAAATCTGTATGCAAAACTAATGAATTCTAAGTCTTACTCTATGTAAAAAACAAGTTTCATTGTCATAACATCAGTCTTAAATTCGTCATGACGTACGATACAGTGGCGAACTTAAGAACACGTGCAGCTTTTATTAAACACATCAGAAACTACGACATAACAATTATGCATTTAATTTTAACAATACCCCTAGAAAGTACACAACATAGGCTTTGAAATGATACAATATATTATACTCACTAAATGCAATAGTTATTCTATTGTATTAAACGGATACTTGCGGAGCAAATGTTATATCAGCACTAGCAGCAACCACTACTAACAGAATGTGACATCTATCTCCAAGCAAGCACGCACTAACGGAAATCGATCTTGAGTGTTCAACGTAGTTTCCAAGGCATCATGCATCTGGCATGAAGTAGCTTCTGCCTTTTTTCGGTTAAACATAGAATCTGTGGGATGATGAACTTTGGGACAGTGTCAAACTTATGGCTACCTACCTTATTATCAGTTACATGTTCTTTCAAAGGACAAGAGCTTGCTGATCTCATTGTGACACATTTTTTTCAGTTATCCTTATGCGTTCAAGGCTTTTTTATGTACCTTACTGCCACTCTCACATTAGCAGAGAGATTGATTTCAAATTGAAAATATAAAAAAAAAATTGCACAGTATGAGTGCTTCCAGTTATTCTTATGCATTCAAGGATTTTTTTATGTACCTTACTGCCCCTTTCACATTAGCAGAAAGATTGATTTCAAATTGAAAATATAAAAAACAATTACGCAGTATGAGTGTGGATTGCCATTATTAATCTTAATTTGTTTATGAGTAAAGAATGCACTGTATTTCACAGTAGCTATCTATTTTATTAATCAATTTGCACACACTCTTATTATTAGCATAGAGAAGTGATTCACAACTTTCATGAGCCTATGGCCCAGTATATTCACTTTTTTAAAAATTTGATGGTCTGATCGCACCAATTTTACTCGTAAATAACTTTCCGATTTTTTAAAACTTTATTGGATGAGAATGACTGGATCAAATGGAATCTTTTAGTTTCCTCTGGCCAATATCATTAACCTTCTAGCGGGCGCGTTCATAATCGTGTCACCAGCAAGCGTGTGACGCATTTTTTACATCATTTAGTATCATTCATTATGAGCAAGGATTTTTATAATATAAACGTAAATTTTTTTTGGGTCTACATTTATTTATATCATATCTGAGGTTAATATAAATGAAACATATTGAAATACAAGTTAGAATGCTGAAAAAAAATACAGTACGTAACTTATTACATATTTATAGCACACCACGCTTTTCATCAGCAGGCGCATGT
This sequence comes from Lepisma saccharinum, assembly GCF_977018435.1. Classification (NCBI taxonomy): domain Eukaryota; kingdom Metazoa; phylum Arthropoda; class Insecta; order Zygentoma; family Lepismatidae; genus Lepisma; species Lepisma saccharinum. The sequence goes on from NC_139243.1 coordinate 48,230,419, forward strand.
CGTACTTTTTACGACAGATATTCCTGCTGAAAACCTAAAGTTACAAGTCTATGTACAAACACTTTACATTCCAAGTTCAAGAAACGTCACTTGTTGTTAAAAAAATTTACAGTTTACCTGTTTAAATTTCACTACATGAAATGTTATACTTGTTTGTGCTGTATTTTAGTCTGATGCAGAATTGTTGACACTGCACTGAGTACAGATAACCTTGGTTGTTGAACGCTTTTTGCAAGTATATGACTCACATGAATTACATATCATGGATGCGGAAGATCTTCTCTTCTCTGCAGTGCAAAGGCGACATCTTCTTCTTTTCAGTGGTGGTTTACTTGTTGCTTCCTATAGTTGACTCTCAAAAATGCTGAAATGTCACATGGAAGTGATGTAATTGTAGTTCGTTGCCCCAAATGTTCTCTCATCAGAGAGACACCTAAATTTTTTAGAAACACTCTTCGTTGGAGTGTGACATCATTTTTTGCGAAAGAATATAGTACCTGAGCATTTATTCCTGCAATGTTCGTTAGTGTGTGAAAGATGACACAAGGCCAACGCTTTGTAATTTTTGAAACGGAATATGAAGCACACAATTTGTCAACAACATCCACACCACTTTTTGTAGAAATATAATCATGTATCATTTCTGGTTTATTGTTGCACATTACTGCGGTGTCATGTATAGTGGATAATAATATAACTACAGCGCCTAGAATAACGTAGTGTGGAAAACGGCATGGTTTTGCTCTCTCTCGCTGGTTCCACTCGAAAATGAAATCCGCTAGAGGCGCTGGTGTTGACACGGGGGTACAGCGCTCGACTGCTTATAATGGAAGTAAATGGGGCTTTTGCTGCAACATCTGATTCTTTTCTTTGTAACATTTCTTTGCATCAGAAAATTGTTATGATATTTGGTACAGTAGTCGCGAAAATATTAAAGAATATTATGAACCGTCTATCATGACCTGTCCTTGAGTTTTTTATTAACAATACGGAAGAAAAATAGGTATGGATTGTAACACGTAACATGACAATTGCTGCGAGAATTAGTATTGTGTATGCATTATCCTGAAAGGTTCATTAATATTGTCATTGTCACAAATATTATTTTTATGGAAATTCACACAGACAATACTCGTTTATTTTAATTAATTAATTTTATTATTAATTAATTTAATTAATTTGCGGTTTATTTTCATCAAGTACAAGGTAGACATTTTACAGCCAAGTCACGAGTAAAAATGCACAGTCCTTAACACCAAAGTTCTACTTACCAATCGACACGAATGTAAGCAATTTGTTGATAGAGATGACAAGGTACATCCTAATCGGCTATTTGAACTCCATGGAATATGAAATTAAATTCTTTCGAATATCTGCATTTCGGGAAAATGACTTCATAATATGTACGCCACGAAACATTTTTTCTCCTTCATGACACTATTTCAATTTTATTAGTATACAAAAATAAACTTGTGTACACAATCCAACGTTTGACGTCCAGCCTCACATGCGATATGTTGATGCTCGTGTTGCGTTGCACATAAAACGTATTTATGTTACTTTTCTGTGTAAATTAATACCATTTCGTGACTGCAAATCACTCCACAAATATAACTGTTTCCATCAATTCACTTACCGCCTTTCTAGAGAAACAAATCTACACAATATATTCCAAAAACTAACTAAGCCGCATTACTTTCATAACAAAATTAGCTGCTGTGTCGATCGCACTGCCATCTACTTGTCATCGTCTCGGGGAACCAGTTTCTTGGGTCGTTTTCCACACTACGTTATTCAAGGCGCTGTAATATAACTGCTTTGTTTCTACGAGTGACGGTGAAAGTAACATTTTATCTTCTTGATAACCATAAATGGATGAAAAAACAACTCGCTCCTTACTGGGCAAACATTGAGGTGGGATTTCTTTCTCGTTTTTCTTGATAGTTCAAGCAATGTTATTTTCTTTTCCAGTAAGTAGTCTGCGAGTGGAATACTTGTGTAGTAATTGTCCATAGTAACATTACGTTTGGAATTTTCAATTGGCTCAACCACCCATTTCACCACATCAATCGCTGAATTTGAAACAGAATAAGGGCCACTTGGTTGCTTTCCACAATACACTTCAATGTTTGAAGTATAGAATGTTTTTGCATCACATAAAGCATACATTTTTATCCCATACTTGGCGGGCTTGCTGGGGATGTATTGAATCCACGAACAGCGGCCTCGGAACGGATGCAGCATTTCATCAATGGTTGTATACTCGCTCAAACTGTATCAGGGTTTACAGTTGGCAACAAATTGATCCAGCAAGCTGCGAATCACAGCTACTTTGTCAATCCGGCATCTGTCAGGTCTAGTAGACTTGTCATCAAAACGCAAGCTACGGCATAAGAACAGAAATTGTTTGTAGCTCATGACGGCACGACATATTTCAATGCCTGTTCCATCAGTAGCCCATAATTCTAAAACGTTTGTGTGATTACCCTTTTTGATCCCAATTATGTATAACAGCCCGAAAAGTGCCATAATCTCACATCGAGTAGTATTTTTGCAGTCTCTGTCACACACATATTTAGTCACAAGCCTGTGATTATCAATATACATATTTGTGTATTTTACAATTTCATCTACTATATCAATGTTTATCAATTTCAAAAAAGCCTTAATCTCATTTTCAATATCTTTAGCACATTGTTTCAAACCCGGCAGTATTTCCACAATATTCACGGCTATAGTCTTTGAACCCAGTCCATATGCTCTATGCCTCCATTTAGTGCATTTGTCTTTACCAACAAAAAAAACTGTCCATTGAAAAACACTCATATTCAGTATCAGAAAGTTCTTGTTCCAATTCACTATCATATTGATTGACTTCTATATATTCGTCACTTAAGTCAATATCACTGTCCAATCCATGCGATCCCTCTTCATCAGAACAAACTTGAAGGATACGCTGAATTTCGCTAATGTCTACGTTTTGTCGACTCATTTTCAACAATGACCTGACGAAAAATTACAGAACAGGAGCAGGCGCGCAGCGCAAACTTTACTTTCTGATCTTAAATAAACAACAATTGACAGAGTATAACATATGGATTAGTAACAATGACTGCTAATATGCAACACAAAACACCTCTTTGAGGAATACATAAAAAGCATAGGTCGACGAATTCAAAGGAAACACAAGAAAATTAAAGAAAATTACTTTTGGCGTAAATTTTGTGCAGGCGCGCCCGCTCGAAGGTTAAGCAAATTTGGTAAGTGCTGATTTTCATTTGCATGTTCCAATTGCAGACACTGAAAAATTCAAATTAATGAGAATATTACTATTTCAAAATGTTTGTTAATAAAAATTACTGTACAGACTAAATTGACCATGGTGCCCGATTATCAACTTCCAAATTTGGAGGCAACAAGCCATGCGTATCCCGATTAGATCGTTTCATCACTCACCACCACTGTCGCAAAAACATTTCCTGTTATCACAGTCCAACTCAAAGCCAAGCGAAAAGTCATCATTCATGGATGCTATCTTGAACTGCAAGTCGCTCTACCATCCTGGCTCTAACTCAAGGAATACACAACCATTAAAATTAAATTGTTTCAAAGGGATGGAAGCAGTTGTAGTCATCTAGGAAGTAATACAACATTCTATTTTTCATGATGTACAGACACTGAGACATAGGTACACAAAGATTTAATAGAGAGATTAAAAATCCAGGAAGACTCAAAATTTTTCAGGCTGCATAGATGACAGTCCCCTCTCAGCAGCTTTGTTTTCTCAATAGTGTTGGCCAGAAAGGATTTCCTGCTATTGATAGCGAACTCCGAATGAAAAATTATCTATCCAGCTGGTTGCCAGCTTGGGCTGTTATTTGCTAACTTCAGGAGAAACTCTCATGGTTTGGTATAACCTTTCGCAGCTCAGTAATGGTCTGTCTCTTTTTGGTTGAGAGAAACTGGCATAGAGTTCCTACTGTGGGCACTCTTTGTTATTAGTCTCTACCATTTATATAAAAAGGAAATAAATAAATAAACACATCTTTAATCATAGTCAAGAGAACTGCATTTTTTTTCTGTATTTGTAGATCCAGTCACTATAATAGCAGTATCTGGGGGTAGTATTCTGCCCTGGGGTTGCTATAAGTGTTAATATCATCATGTCATCACTCATCCTCATCATTGTGATTAGTCAAAAGTGGCAGAAAAGTGATGTTAAATACCAAACATTAAATCAACCAAATCAAACAAAAGGGAATATGCTGCTAACAAAGACTGGGTTCACTGTCATCGTCTACCCTCTTGTTGTCATATTCCAATTTAGCTAATTCATATAATTCAAGAGTGGGGCAGTTGGAGTACCCTTACAGTATCATCACAAAGAATCACGATAGTGCCTGTGCTCTCTCGAATAATACGTTTTAAAACAGGTAATTGTTTAATGTTGTGCCTCAAACAAGTGATTCAACTGTGTTATGGTAGTCATTTTCTTTTCACAGTAAGCTTGCGTTTGAAATTTTGGTTTCCTTTTTTTGTAGTAAATATACAAATGGAGATGTATTGCTAATATAGATTCCTTTTCTTTTCTTTCTTCTATATTAATGTAATCGCTTTTGCATGAGAAATGAATGTGAATAAAATATTCAATTATATTAAGTAAATATTTTGGAAGTGCAAAGAACTTTGTGACGTCACAGGTTGAATAATCCTACCAATGGCACTGACATAACTTAATATCAGTTAAATGTTATTGTTGATCAGAGAAGCTAATTGTTATGCATACTTTTGAAGCAAGTTTCATTGTTGTGGTTGGTAAGGATACTATGGTTACACAATTCACAGAGATTATTCATGAGATCAATGACATGAAATGATCAGAGTTCTATCACTTACAAGTCACAATGAAGATAACTAATCATAATGAAGGGAGCCTACAATGCAATCAGCAGTGGAATGCAGACAGCACTTGAATTTAAAGGTTTGTTTGATTAATTTGTTGTTTTAAGTCTCCTTTATGCACAAAAATGCTAATCGGGACAGTACCTATATTTTAAAGTGCAATCCGAATCACTGTGCCATGTGCCTCCTATGGGTATCGAACCTGGGACCCCTTGATTAGAAATTTATATTATATCATGTAATATTAAATCGCATAATATTTGTTTGCTATAAATAGCAGAACATACATATTGCATTGGACGGTTTTCATTACTATGCAGTTGCATGGCTTTTCATTGAAAGATGAATGATCTTCTAGTGTACATGCTTTAAAAAACAAAAAATACAAACAGAAAATGTTTATCATGCCACAAATCTTCCTTGAAAGTTAAATGATAAAATAAAGAACTAGAAAATCTACTTAAGATTTGTTTTAAAATATCCATTTTTTTCTAGAATCAATTTGTTAGGAGTAAAAGTTAATAAGACCACTTTTACATTATATATAACTGATGAACAAGACACACCTCTACAAATGTTAAAAAAATGAAGTAATGTATTAATGGATGTTTTTCAATTCACCATTTGTAAAGGTAAAACATACAAATGAATCAGAACATGGTCGTAACTTGGGACTACATTTTGGGGAACATATTCGAACATGAGACTTCACTTTTTGAAGAGAGTCGGAACGTTTTCTATCTCATAAAATAAGAATACACATTATTTGCTAAATAACAGTTACATTTGCAAAATCACAAATATTACTCCTCTATCAACTTCACTTCTCAGGTCCAAAGATGTTAACACTCTTATCTCTTAACATCTAAATTTTAATAAACTTAAAATTTTGCAAGATCAAGTGGCCCTGTTTGCATTATTCCAAGTTACGCCTATGAATCAGAACTGAACCAATATTTTGATTGCAAAATTTCTGCATTTGAACTTGCCCATACATTGCTTAACACAACAAAGAAGTTTCTATAAAAAGCTGAAGAACTAAGATAACATGTGTTAGCAAACAAGATATCAAAAGATACCATAATATGTATTTGGGACATGCCATGACAAGTGGTCCTATTCCACATAAATAAAAAAAAATAAAAAAATCTTCATGAAATTTTTGTGGTACACGTTTTTTTCTTCTTGACAGTCTTAGAGCTCCGTCACTTGCAATTTCAGATTTTTCATTTTTTTCCGGTAGGTTGTCACTTACTTCATCTTCACGGTAGAGCACATTACACAAGGATTCTTTACTTACCTTTTTGGTAGTATTGTTTGTTACCTTTTCCCTTTCAACTGCACCTTTTTCAGTTATCTTCTCGAGATGATTTTCACTATTCAGCACTTGCACTAGGATTGTTTCCTTCTCCTTTCCAGTAGAGTGAGGTGCAGGGAGGACTATTGCTGTTTTGTGGGGATGTATTGTTCAGCAGTAAGCAGAGTTTATTACACAGAACGTCCTTGCATCTTCTGTTCAGATGCTGCCCATGGGTAGTATGCCCTTCTCTACCAATGTCGTTGACACTCAACATTTTTACTGTGGGGAAGAATTTGCACACTTTCGAGATTTTTGAGTTTACCCTTTCAATTTCCATGTTTACACAAGAGGTTGGAATGAGATCATACCTATATGGGACTTCTGTAACAATGACATCTGTGTTTTGTACACTTTCGAGGCACTTTTTTTTTTAGCACTGGTATCACATTTTTTGCCTCGTTTTTGGCGACATCGTTTAATCCACCCATTATGATTACACAGTCTTTGCTTCCGTAGTTCTTGCACATGTAAGCTGCTGATTTCGCTACTTCATTCAGTGGAGCCCCTGGTTTAGTGTATCCAGTTATTTCATAATTATTGCATTTTTCTGACATTTTTGATGCAATATCATGACTATGGCTATCCCCTAAAATTAAGACCTTGCCTTTGAACTGTTTATTTGGGTTAAATTTGTTTTGCTTTTTGAGTTTACCAGTTTCATTACTATTTTCTTTTTTGCTTGGCTCGGTTAAGTTGACAGATTTTGTTGTTGAGGGGTTAGCTTCTGCATTGTATAGTACCTCATATGGATTACGATGTATAAATTGGTTTGATACCTTGTAGATTTGTCCGTTTGTGCTGGTACACAAATTCATTACTGTTTTTTTGCTTACATTACCCTTAACTACTTCTGTCCACACATTTTCCCCTTATTGTTATTTTTTAGTTTTTAGCAGTTCAAGTTTATCTGTTTCAAGCAGTTTTATGATTTCATCTTTAGACGATAGCTCCAGTTTCAGTCTTTCCTTTTCTCGTATCATTCTGTTGCAATCACAGCAGCCCGACAGTTTTCTTCTATCATGTTTCACTCACTCTCAAGCTATTTTAATTGTTACTTCAGCTCTGTAGTATCTTTATATGTTCCCAACGAGTATGTAGTATGCCTGACGGACTTTTAGTGTGTATTTCAATGAAGATTTGGATTTTTTACATGCTCACTAAGGATGCAGAACAGTACCAGCCGCCATTTTTTTTGTGTGTAATCTGGTGTTAGGAAGACAGCAATTCCCTGTTTTAACATGTTCTTCAGATGTTAGAAATTTAGAAATATGTAGTTTGAAAAAGACTGTTTCAAGTAAATTTTATGCACAGATAAGATTGTGGAATATACATAAAGTTTAAAAAGGAATATAAATCACCCAGGATTGTCCTCACTTAGAATCCATTAATCACCCAAGAAGGTTCTGAAAATTTCAGAGCCAAATAAATTAAAAGTGAACACAATTCATATAATTAACAATGTGTTCTACATGAACATCACCAGTACGATTTGATTTGTGCTTCCTATTACACTCTTACATCATTTCTAACTTTGTTCTAGAGAACCCATTCACATGGCAAGAAGAAGTGGAAGAAACACAGTGCATCAGATCTTGGAGTAACTAAACAGTTACCCTCCATCACTGAGTCAAGATGGGAGAAGAACATGTTGAAGTAAGACATTTCCTATACTCTCTCTCTTTGTTATTTTTCCCTTTCCTCTCTTTTAGTTGATTTGCTTTCTATTCTTTTCCTCCATTCTCCTTTGTGAATTTATTTCCTTCAATTCCTCCATTTCTCGACTCAGTTCTTCCTATCTCTCCTACCATAGGTGGATATTCTTCCTCCAATCTCCTACCATTCTCATTGAAGGACTCAGTACAACAACTGAAATAGAAAAAGAACAAACATCATCAAAAACTCCTCCCTTAGTGAACTCACTTCTTTCCATCAACAGTTACCTGGATGAGCGCATTATGTGGTACATTTAAGATTGCCATAGAAGTTTCTGTGTTCGATTCATTGCCGGGGGATTGGATGTTCATTATGCTTCATGACTCGTCATCACTGATCCTCATCAATACCAAAACTGACAAGGAATCCACCAAGCGGAACCTCCCCCCCCCCCCCCCCATCCCCACACCTATGCTGACAAGCTCCATGGAATGTGTCATCCAGCATCTGCTCAACGCCTACCCTTGGTTTTTGTTGATTGAAGAGGAAGTGAATGAAGCTGTTGAGAACTTTGTTGAAATTCTGCATGCCACGATAAAAGACTTCGTGCCTGCTGCGAGATTGAGATCTACCAAATAACCCATCTGGTTCGACAGAGAAGTTCTCTCTCTCTGTTAAAAAATAAAAAAACAGGCTTGGTACCTAAGGAAGCAGCACTGTAATGTTCACACTAACGGTACCTATTGTGACATCAGACGTCACTCAAAATACCTACTCAAAAAAAATATATTAAACATATAAATAACATAACAACCAAATGTACTACAAAGCCAAAGAGATTCTTCACATTACTAAATTCAAGAAAACAAAGCCTACGTATACCTAAAGAAATTGTTCATAATACTGATATTGCTAGTGGAGAAGAAAGAGCCGAACTTATGCCATGTGCCTTGTGTGCACACTGAATACCACGGCTAAATTCGAGGGTTATGGGTTCCTTTCTTAGGAATGTAAACCAGAAAGCAAAGCTATATGCCAATAGATATAAGGATGAGAATCTATATTATGAAGTCTTCACAATTACAAAGATGATATGCTTAAAATTCTCAATACAAAATGTTATTCTTCTTCTTCTATGAAAGAGGTTGGCTTCTTCTTCTTTCTTCTATGACAGGATTAACTATTTCTTCAATTCTTCTGAACAACGATTAAATATCTCTTCTATTATTCTGTAGAAAGATCATCTATTTCTTCTATCCTTCTGTACAACGATTAAATCTCTCTTCAATTCTTCTGTAGAAGGATTATTCTATTTCTTCTATTCTTATGTACAACGACTAAATATATCTTCTATTCTTCTGTAGAAGGATCACCTTTTTTCTCTATTCTTATGTACAACAATTAAATATCTCTTCTATTCTTCTGCAGAATGATCATCTATTTCTGCTATTTCTTCTATAGAAGGATCATCTATTTCTTCTATTTCTTCTGCAGAAGGATTATCTATTTCAAATATTCTTCTATACAAGGATCATCTATTTGTTCTGTAGAAGGATTATCTATGTCTTCTCTTTCTCTTATATAGAAGGAATTAACTACTTATTCTATTCTTACTTATAAAATTAACTTCTTCTTTCTTCTATGAAAGATCGACTTCTTCTGGCACAAAGCCCAAATACCAATAGCAAGAGTCAATGTACTTTGAGGTGACAAATCTGGATAGTGGCACCGAGCTAATGACCAAAGGGACAACCCAGGTTCGCTAATGTAAGAGTGCTACCTATGGTCCATTGTGACTAAAGTCAGCTAGCACAACCGTAGTTCTTTGGGGCGACAAATATCAATATAGCGCCACCAAGGGGAAACAACCAAAAACCTAAGGAGGCGTTCCTCCTCGCCAGAGATAAAAGACAGGGATTCAAATTGACATCTTGATTTCCTTACTCTCCTATATGTCTAATTCATGAGTATTTTATTAATCATAATAATTTCTATATTATTTTATGTTCCTTATTTTATATTTACAATGGTTTAACCTGTACTCATTATCTACATTTGTTTTGTTTAATATAATCACTATTTTGTTTCTTCTAATTTCATCAATCGATTTATTTACTTTCCACCTTTCCGTCCCACTGCCACCTATTGTTGCTTCCGCCAACTAATTCTTCCTATCATAAATCGTAAATTTCTTCTACATAAATTATCATCCAGATTTAACATCCATGGACAATTTCTCTCTTTACTGCAGGACTACCTCCATGAGCATGAACAACATGATGTTCTCTCAGGTATCTCTTCAAACTTTCTTCCCATCTTGTCTGGAGTTCCTCAGGGGAGTGTCTTAGGCATGGGGGTAAAACTCATATGCCCGTACTTGTGGCTTTGCGATGTTAGCGACATCTAACCATTGGTACAACGAGTTATTGGTCAGGTTGCTTCTGTACTGGCATGCAAGATGGCAGTGAAGGCCTGCTTGCGTTTTGTTCTAGGACCTCTTTTTATCTCTCAACACGCTACCAACTTCGTGTTCTGACATCAGAGGTAGAGTGACTACATTGTTAGTTTAGGTTATTTAGGTTTGGTTCTCTTAGCATAAATACCCTGCAAATTTATTATTTATACTAAGTGAACAAAAACCTAACAAGCCTAACCTAACAAATTAATCACTTAGCATTACAATGAAAGCTTTCCGAGGTGATGTCAGAACGGAAGATTGGTAGCACGTTGTGCGATAAGAGAGACCCTTTGCTTTGTCTACGCTGCTTTTGTTACGGTCTTTTGTAGTTTTCTGCCAGCTGAAGACGCTCGAACATCATGCTTAGAGCGAAGTGTAACTTCTGATTCACGTGCTGAAAAATCTTCATATTATTGCCTATTTGTGTATTTGATTTTGTTGTCGTCTTTGTTCTAAGGTGATTCTATTTGCTTGTCTTTGTCTGTGTCCCAATTATTTGTTTCGTGTTTGTCAACTGTATAAACATCGTGCTTGGAGCGAAACGGAAATCCTGATTCACATGCTGAAAAATGTTCACATTGTTGCTTATTCGTTTATTTGGTTTTGTTGTCGCATTTTTTCTAACGTGATTATATTCACTTGTAATTGTCCGTGTCCCAATTATTTGTTTCGTGTTCCTCAACTGTACGATTTGTGGAAATAACTCGTTGCCATGTAAAACATTGTAAACCGGTTGAGTGGCAAAAATTATTTCGATTCCCAACAGATGCATAAATCATTGATACTCCCTAAACAAATACACAAATGGTGGGTTAAATATAACTTTTGTGGTAAAATATCAGTATATTTGGCCTGATAGATCTAATAAAAATTCACATTTTAGATCCCGTCTCTGGTTGCATCTTTTCTACGTGCCCCAGCCAGCCAAGGCGTTTGGCTCTTATTTCACTTGTTATACTTGGGTTCTGGTAAAGTGTAGTTAGTTGTTCGTTTGTCCTGATTCTCCAGATGCCATGTTCATTCATTGGTCCATATATCTTATGTAAAACCTTCTTCTCCAATATATCTAGCCTTTCTTCTTCTTTTCTTGTCAGATACCAAGTTTCCGACCCATACATCACTATTGGTCTCATTATGGTTCTATACAGTCTTAGTTTCAGCTTTTGGTTCACTTGTGACGCTTTTAATATACTTCCAAATTCATGATAGCATCTGTTGCCTGCTGTTATTCTTGCTTTTACCTCTTCGACAATATTATTATCTTCTGTTATTGTTGAACCTTGATATTTGAAATTTCCAACTTGCTCAGACTATTGACTGTGTGTTTCGAACTCATTTATAGTTTGATACCTGATCTTGTTTCTTGTTGTATCATGTACAGAATTATCCTGGTTTATTTCCAGTCCAATCTCATGTCCACCTTGTAATTGTGCTTCTAGTGCTTTTGGTGGTCTGCTTAATAAGGCAATGTCATCAGCAAATGCAAGGTATTGTATTGTCCTATTTAAGATGGTTCCTCCAGGATTTATTTCAATCTTTCTATTTGCATGGTCCAAACTTATGTTAAACAGCAGTGTGGAGAGGCTATCCCCCTTGTCGTAGTTCTTTTGCAATTTGCATTTCTTCAGATAGTTGGTTGGTTTTCTATTCTAATTTTGCATTTCAAATTTTTCTGGGATCTCTCTCATTATCTTATAGAGTTTTTCTCTTTGTATAAAGTCGAATGCATGTTAATATTGTGTTCAAAACTTTTCTCTAATATCATTCTTAATACAAAGTTTGGTCTATTGTTGATCTATTACTTCTAAATCCACACTGGTGGTCTCTATGTATGGTTCTAGTCTTCTTGCCAGAATTTTTGTAAATATTTTGTATGTCACATTAAGGAGAGATATGCCACTACAATTCTTAAAACATGTCTTGTCATTCCTTTTGTGTATTGGACATATTATTGCTACTGTCCACTCCTTTGGCATTTTCAGCTTTTTTCCAGATCTGTTTAATAAGCTCAAAGATTTGTTTCTTTAGTTCTGCTCCTCCATTTTTTAGCCTTTCAGCAGGAATTTCATCTTTTACTGGTGCTTTCTTATTATTAAAGCTTTGAATGGCTTCTGTGATATCCTTTAGTTTAGGCAAGTCTTGTTCTTCATCCCATTGTTGGTCATTTCTTATTTCTGATAACCTATTTTCATTTTTATCGAAACCTAATAATTATTTAAAATATTCTGCCCATCTACTTATTATTTTCTTTTTATCTCCAATAAGATTTCTTTCATTATCTCTGCACATATTTGTTCGCGGTTGGAATCCTTTGTTGTAGTTTGCCATCCTTTGATACATATTCCTTATAACTTTTTTATTATGTAGTTCATTTAGTTCTATTAGTTTTTATTTTTCCCACTGCCGTTTTTTTCTTCTACATTCTCTTTTGGCTTCTCTTCTTTTCACTATCCAATTCCCTACACTTGCGCTGGCCTTCCTTTGGAGAACTTTATTTCTAGCTACATTTCTTTAATCTAATGCTTTTTGGCAACTCTCATCAAACCATTCATTTCTATTAGCTTTCTTTTCCCATCCTATTGTCTCTTCTGCTGTTTTCTGGATGTTTTCCTTTATTCTTTTCCATTTTTCTTCTATTGTTACAGGATTTTGTATATTTTCAAAATTTTGTTTCAATCTGATTTGATTTTCTCTTCTCTTCTCTAGATTTTTTATCAACAGTTGCACATTATATTTAGTCTGTCTAATCCCTTGTTCTTTTTTTGTGTTTGAGATCCGCTGTTTATATCTGAAGGTTTTACACTGTAATGATCAGAGTCTATATCAGCTCCTCTATAGCTTCGTACGTCTAATATATCACTGCAATATCTTCTGTCTATTAATGTATGGTCTATCTGATTGTTTGTCACACCATCTGGAGACTGCCAGGTACCTTTATTTATGTTTTTGTGTGGGAATGGCATGCTACTCACAATCATATTTTTACTGGTAGCAAAATCTACTAGTATTTCTCCATTTTAATTAAAGTTTACGTGTAAGCTATACTTCCCAATAGTCTGGTTATATACATCTTCTCTTCCTATCTTGGTGTTGAAGTCTCCAAGAATTATTATAACTTGTTTTGGCTGTTTATTATATATGCTTTCCAGCTGCTCATAAAAGTAATCTTTGTCCATTTCTTCTGCTTATTCAGTTGGTGCACATACAGTACAAGTGTGAATGTATCTTTCCTCCTATCTATGCCTCTTCTTGTTAGTGGAATTCCTTCCTCATATTTTCTTCTGTTATCCTCGGTTGACTCAGTTCTTCCTATATCCTTCCCTAGTCCCTCGTGGAACTTCCCATCCCCTTTCTTCTTCTGCAAGGACTCAGTTCTCCTCATGCTCCCTGTCTCTCCTTCCACTATCCTTTGTTGATTTACTTCATTTCATCTCTCCACTTTTCTTGAAGCACTTCACTCCACCTTTGTTAGAATTTCTGTCCTTGATGAAATAATTTTCTCCTGTGTCCTATCCCTCTTCTAATTGAAGCATTAAATTCTTAAAATGTTCCCTGCTTCACCTTTTCCTATCTTCTTCCCTTCCGTTTGGAGCATTTTTTTCTTCCTATGTCTCCATCTTCCATTTCCTAGATTTCCTTTATATTATAGTCTTCCATTTTTCAAGGAGGATTCAGTTCTTTCTATCTCCCCTCTTCCACATAGTGGATATCTTTCCTCCTTTCACATTCAAATACCTATGAAGGACTCAGTTATTCCTAACTCTATTCTCCAACTAGGTGGATTTCATTCGCTAAGGTCCATTTTCCAGGACGAACTCAATTCCCCCTTCCTTCTACTTGGTCAATTCATTTGCTCATATCATATTCCTTTCTCCAAGCAACACTCGGCTCCTAACATGTCTTCCCTTCCACTTAATGGATTTGTTTCATATCTTAACCTTCCAATCTCTACAGGGGACTTCGTTCTTCCTATATCCCCATAAGTGATTGTGTCCATGGAGCATAATGTTATAAGATAGAAGGCTCAGTCTTACATGGAGAATGGAATGTTGTATTCATTTTCGTTCACTTCCATTACATTTCAACAACATTGTCCTTCCTATCTCTTCACTTCAATCTGAAGAACTCCATCCCTCCTCTCACTTTCCGTTATCCATGTGTGACACAGTTCTTCCATTATTCCATCCACTACTTGGTGGTTTCCTTTCCTCCTCCACTTACTTTCTATTCTCCATGAAAGACTCCGTTCTTTGTATCTATGTTAACATGACCTAACTCAAGACAATTCTTCCACTTGGTGGATTACGATTTACCTCCCAGATTAAACTTTCCACAATGGACACAGTTCTTCCTATCTCACCTCTTCCTCTAGTGGATTCCTTTCCTCCTCTCATTTTCAATTCTACATGGGGGCCTTAGTTCTTTCTATTTCCTTTCTTCCGCTTGTTGATTTTCTTTCCTCAACCTACCTTCAATTTTACATGTAGATATTAGTTCTTCCTATATCCCCTCTTCCACTTGATGTTTTTTTTTCTCCTATCACTTTATGTTTCGAGGATTAGTTCTTCCTCCCTCTCCCCTTTAACTTGCTAAATTCCTGTTCTCTTACCTTCCTTTCTCTAAGGAGAAATTAGTTCCTTCTATCTCCTCTCTTCTACTTGGTGCATTACTTTATTCAATCCATCTTTCATTCTCCATGGATGGCACAGTTATTTCAATCTGGCAGTTTCTGTTAGACCTCACAGCTTTCATTCTCCATGGAGAATTCGACTTTTTCCATCTTCCATGCTCCACGTGGTGTATTCTCCTCCTCTCCTCTTACATTGTCCATGGAGGACTCAGTTTTTCTATTTCGTTTCCTCTCATATCTTTTCCACCTCCTTGATGGATTAATTTTCTTCTATCTCTGCCTTGGTGTAGTTTGAGATGCTATCTCCCCATTATTTCTTGGTGGATTTGACCCAAGTGGAAAAAAGTACTTGAGTACTTGCTGAAGAACTGTGTCATCATCCATTGGGAATGGGAGATACAAAAAGAAGAGAATACATCAGATGCAAGAGGGGAGATATGAAGATGTTAATCAATCCTTCATTGAGAGTGGAAAGAAATGGAAGAAATGGAATCAGCAAAGTTGAAGAGTGACAATTTGGTGATAGAAGAAAGAAAATCTCCAAGTGAAAGAGGGGAAACAGGAAGAATTGTGTCCTCCATGTAGAGTGGCAGGAAGAGTGAATGGAGTGAGAGGAGGATTGAGTGGAGTGAGAGGAAGAAATGGAGGAAATACACAAAGTGCAAGAGAGAAGATAGAAAAATCTTAGTCCTTCAAGGAGCAGAAAGGAAGAAAGTAGGAGGAAGACATTCCTTTATAGAGAGTGAAGGGTGAGATAGAGAAAATCTAGTTGTGCAAAGAGAAAGGGAGAGATGAACTGAATTAAATCCACCAATCATAGTGGAAGAATAGATAAGGAGCTGTGTTATACCAGGAGTTTGAATGAGATAGGAAAAAGAGCATGACAATGGATGTGTACAGGAAAACTGAGTTCTCCATGGAGAATGAAAAGTGATGAAAGGAAGGGAAACCTGCACATGAAGGAAGGGTTATATCAAGATCTTAAATGACCAAGGAGAGGGGAGATAAGAGTTTAATCAACTTTCAACAAGGAAAGGAAGAAACGAATAATCCAAGAAGAATAGAAGAAGATAGGAGGATAGGGATCCACCAAGCAAAAAAAGAGGAGACAGGAAATGCTGAGTTCTCCAAGGAGAAGAAAGAGAGATGAGATGAAGGAATGGATTACAAATGGAGGATGATAATGAAGAAGACCAAGTTTTTTCTATCTTCCATTTTCCATATAGTGGATTGTATTCCTTCTCTCACCTGCCATTATTCATGGCAGACTCAGATTTTCTTATCTCCCCTCTTAAAATCTTCCTTCTAACACCTTCATTTCTCCTTTGAGGACTCGGTGTTTCCTGTCCCCTTTCATCCACTAAATGGATTACTTTCCTCCTACTTTCCTTTGTTGAATAGAGGAAGAAGGACACAGTGCTTTAAATTTTTCGTCTTCCATTTGTGAATTCCTTTCTATTACTCAACTTCTGTTCTCCATAGAGGACTCATTTCTTCCTACGTCGCCTCTTCATCTTGGTGAATTTCTTTCCTGAAAGAGAAGGGAAGGAGATAGCAGGAGAAAAGTGTGACAAGAATAAGGGTTGGCGATATGAAGTAGATTTTTCTACGAAGGAAGAAACGGATAGGGAGAGATGGTATTCTACAAGTAGGAGGAAAAGAAGGGTGCAAGGAGAAACATTCTCAAAGGAGATGGAAGGGAAATATGAAGAGGATGCAAGTCCTCTAAAAAAAAGAGGCAAATGAGGAGAAATGTAAACGTATTAGAAGGGAAAAAAGGATGCAAATTTATTTCTCAATGGCAAAGAAAGATGTTAAGAGGAGGCAATCATCCAAGCAGAAGACAGAAAATTAAAATCAAACCAGTTCTTCATTGACGGTGGAGAAAATAGTAGGTTGCAATCCCATTGAAAAATAAGGGAGAGAACGAGAGAGGAGGAAATAAATTCACAATTCACAATGATAAGAGGTGAAGTTAAAAGAGAAAAAAACAGATTCAGATAGCAAGAAGCAAGTCCTCGAATGATATTGGAGGAATATAGGAACAAGTGAACCCAGGCAAGTCTTCCAAAGTAGAATGGGAGTGTAAAGCAAGGAATATTTCCTACTAATAGAAGGAGGCAAGTTTGTGAAGGTAAAAGGAGGGAGATATGAGGAGGCAAGTGTTCAAAGGACAAGGTGAGGTCATAGGAGAAGAGAGGGATATAGTAAGTAGGAATTCCTTCAAAAAGATAAGAAGTATAGTTCAAGAAGGAGAATGGTTGGAAGTAAAAGGAATGAAAATAACATGTATTTGCTGGAGAATGAAAGCTGATATAAACTATCGTGTCCTCTAAGAAGATGGGATGAACACAATGTACTGTAAATTCACTAAGGAGAAGGAGGTAGATAAAAGGAAATTGAGAAGTAGATAGAAAGGAACAAGCAATAGGACGAAATAGCTTTTTTGCCACTTTTGGCAAATCGCATTAAAGACGATGAGCAGTAATTTGATAAAATAAATTATGGTACACTCACTTGGAACTTCGGTGACAACATGGAAAGTCGACTACTAAATACACTCGCCCTCTGAACGAATTCTTACATAAGGGAGTGTAATAAGAAGCATGTTGTCAAAAGATAAGAGAAAGAAATTAGAAGGAAACAAGAAGAAGCAAGTTCTCTAACCGGAATGTAGATAGACAGAAGGAAATCACTTAACAAGGAGGAGAAGGGAGAGAAAGAATGGTCTTCTTCAAAGAGAAGTGAGGAAAATTAAAGGAAGATAATCCACCAATGGGAAGAGAGAGAGAAAGAGAAAGAACTGAGTCTAGCAAGGAGAAGAGACAGAGGAGAAGTGAATACACTTAGGTGAAGGAAGGGAGGAAATAGAAAATAAGAAAATAAAATCACTCACTTACCTTAACAAGTTGTTCTTCCACTCCTGGTCTTGTTGAAGTACGGCATCTGTTAAAGCTATTGTGTCTCTTTAAGCTCGCCGATTGTCTGTGTTGAGGAAATAACTTTTTACTCACTCCAAGATCTCATGCACAGGCATTTCTCCTCCTCCTCTTTGTGAGGCCAATGGATTATCTAGAATAAAATTTGATTGAATGTTCTTTATAGCATCGACACATTAGGACATAAGAATATATATATGATTGATATCTGTCCATCAACACATAAAGCAATATGGGGTTAGGCCCCTTAACTTAAACATAAATAATAGAAATATGTTTTGCAAAACTTTCTTATTTAATTTCTAAATATATATACTCATTACCTCAGTATCTAAATATGTACTTGATATCTCAATATCTGTTCATTACTTAATAATAACTAAAAACATACTATTTCAGGTGACTAAAGTGTACTAACCAAATTTCAAGGCAGAGATTATAATGATGCACTCAGCAGACAAGGGAACAGACACAGGACAACACAACTGCACAAAGGATTATCCTGGGCATGTGTCTAAGCGCCAGAGGCTTGTTGGCCTACCAGAAGTAGTTACTGGGGTGTACTACATGGAAATGAGGTGAACTTTTGGGTGCCTGGCCTGTAAAATTTGAATTAATACAGAAGCATAATAGAAAATATAATAGCCAATCAAGTTGTATGCATTGTTTAAATATAAGTAGTTACAGTTAATATATTGTCTTAGTAAATATAAAAAAGGAAAATTTTTACCTGTGTATTGTATCATGCCATTAAAGACACATTAAATATAATGTCAGATAAGAAAATTGGAATCTGTATGTGATTGATGTGTATCCATCAACTTATTTCAACCATTTATCTCATTAAGTAAGTGTAAGAAAGATTCAGTTTGAGGGGAAATAATTCATTAAATTGATTAGTTATCAGCATTATCAGAATGCACAATTCAATAATTTCTTATTTGATGCTAAAAACCACAAACTATAAAACCATAGAAACACGACTAGTGTAAAATCTTTGTAAATCATCGTAATAAGTAGTTGTTTTTTTTATCCTGTTGTATGCAAGTATTGCTTGAATTGTAAAAGTTCTCTCTTAATTTGCAGTTGTTATGATCAAATAACTGCTTTTCTCGCAGTAATGTTTCAACTCATTCCTTTGTGATATACTTTAGGAAAGTATGCTAGAATATCAAGTTTTGTTTATGGTTTCGTTGCAGGCCTCTAGAAACAACAAAATACACTCTATTTTCTACAGCTGAGCCTGTTCCTGTCACAGCACTATGTGCAACTGGTTGTTAATAGCAATCAGAAACAAACAGTGCGAGTGTGCCTAAATGCTAAGTGCTACCTTCTGATGAGTAAGTGACTAGTTTTATTGTACATTTTTCAACCATATTTGGGATCCAACGGGAGCAAGAGAGGAGCAAAGACACCCCAATATTTTAGTTGTTGAATAAGTATTTTTCCAAAGGAAAAGAAAATGTACCATTCAGTGAACGGAAGAGAGAAGCATGAGAAGTGTGTAAATAATAAGTTGTGAAACGAGAAGACATTTTGCTTTTGAAAGACATTTTATGGCATCTAGATTACTGTTTCCACAGTGCCCTTCAAGGTATGTGGGTTAGATAAGGGAAGAAATTGTGCACAATTTACAACTATTTTGATAAAGTCAAAATGTCCCATGAGTTGTCCCCTTGAAATTATGATCAATGTCAAAATCTGAGAGTCTGCTTAATTATCTTGTCAAAAAAACATGTTAAACAAAAATGTCAAAACATCAGAAAATCATCAATGTTGATAACATGTTGATAATTCATATGTTACTTATTTGCTACATATGCTTACAGCCCGAAACCAAGTGTTAGGTAATAATAATAATTTAACTATTGATAACTAACAACTCCTTTGAGATGCCAAATGAAAATGCAGTATTTTAAATCTGTTTGTAGCATCTCATGACATTTACTTAAGTTTGAGTTTTATAAAGCCTGAATTTTATATTTATACCACAGGACAATCCACCAAAATTTAATATTATTATGTTCCAATATTTACCACATTCTCAGTTGTGGAAATGTTTGCATACCACTATCAGCGAGAATAGACAAAAGCATATGTTCATTATCAGTACAATCATCATGGGAATTGCATTAATTAGATTTTAATTTTGAGTTTTTCCTTATAACATCTCTCACAATTATGAATTTTTGTCCTTGTAGAAAACGTCAGCTATAAATGGATTACACATAAGTAGAATCTTTACAATTGGAAATATATTAAATGTACTATATTAAATTATTGAAAAGTCCACAGAAATGTAAAGTCATATTCTAAATTACAAGTATACTTATATCTCAATATGTTAGAAATTTTTCTATATGTGTTAGTATGTGCGATTGTGAGTGTATATTTCTGTTGAGACATTTGTTCTGAATATTTTTACTACGTTTTGTAACTCTTAAATCTAATGATGATAATGAGAATGAATGGTGATTAGATGAAGCACATGGATGGACACTAGCAAAGAAACATGAATGCTCAGACTGAGACTCAAACCTGGAACCTGTTAGCATTCTTGCTACTGACAGGTAGCAAAATCGCGACTGACTACAACAATATACTCAGTCACTAAGTGTTTACTGTCTTGTTTTTAATTTATTTTGTCTTTACTTTCATTTTTTCTTATGCAAGGTCTATTAAAAAAGAAACCAAACTTTTACAAAATTGAGAAAACGGTAATATTCACCAGCTATTTCAACCTGTCTCCTTCAAAGTACTCCCCTCCACTGTGCACACACAGCTCCCAGCATTTCTTCCAATCCTGGAATGCCTGCTGGAACTCCAGTTTTGGAATGGCCTGTTGGCCCCATAGCGAATTCCCCTTGATCTCTTCTATTGTCTAGAATTTCTGACCTTTGAGGGTTGATTTCAACTTTGGGAAGAGGAAGAAGTCTGCTGGTGCAAAATCAGTAGAGTAGGCTGGTTGAGGGACAACTGGTGTCTGGTGCCTTGCCAAAAACTCCCAGATAACGAGTGAGGAATAAGCACATTCATCATCGTCATGAACCATCCAGGATGTGATCTACCACATCTGTGACCTATTGTGCTGCATGTTTTCTTGAAATCATCATGACATTAAAGAAGAATGCTGCATTCACTGTGGAACCATCCAGCACAAACTTCGATCCCCTACCAGTCAAAGAACATGATCAACATCATGTTAACATGACATCTTCTCATTTGTCGTTCTTGATGGAGTACGACCTGATCTGAAATGTCTGTACCGTTCGTAACACTGTGTTAAAACTGAAACATTCCTCGCCATGGGCTTCATGTAACATCCCGTACATCTCTTTGAAAGTTTTCTTCAATTTCACACATACTAGCTGCTCTTCCCTTCCAGTTACGTCATAGTAGGGTAACTGAAAATCACGGCAGGCACTAAATGCATCTGCACTCAAAGCTATCTACTGCAGTATTGCAATTAGCAACGGCTTTGAAACTGGACCAATTTAATAACTAAGGACACCGACCGCTTGGCACCAGCACTGTCAGTTTTCTTCAAGGAATTTATATACACACTTTACAAAAGGAGTTCAGTTTCTTCTTGAACAGGCCTTGTATGTATTCTCCTGATCATAGGAAGAGTGCTTTAGAGTTAGAAATGTTTAAAATACAAGCAAAGATTTTCACTTTGCTAGGTATGCAAAGTGCTTAACACACATAAAACTAACCTTCAAGAAGTCATGTGATTCTTCCAATGGCATTATCGATACTCTTCATTAGAGCCATCCTTTTTATCTTCATTGTACACTGAAAGCCGAGGAAACTGATAATTTTGTTGAAATCATTTTTCATCCTCAGGGACAGGTATTTGTGTTTGTCTGCTATCTCCATAGTACCATTATCTACAACAATGAAACTCATTATTTAAGTAACAATTAACTCATTGAATAACAATAACTGAAATTGGTTCTATTTACATAGAGGAAAGACTAATTCATGAAGACAGGACTCAAAGAGATGTTAAGTGTGAAAAAACTTACACAGCTTAAATATCCTAGTTAAAGAACAAGTTTTATTAGTGAGCTGTATCAAATAACCACTAATTTCTTTTAGAACATACATGTTTAAAGAATAAATCATGGTTCCCACACACCTAGAAAAACCTGGAAAACCTGGAAATCTCAGGGAATTTGAAAAAAGTAAAATTCTCAGGGAAATCTCAGTGAAAATCACCTAATTGATCAATGAGTCACATTAAAGTACATCAATAGGGCTAGAATATGCTCCTACATGTTGATTTTCTTCACACAAGCTGCTTTGAAGACATAGGCTTGTAATATATGTTTATTTTCCATTACAGATTAATTGATATTGTGTTCATTTGTAAATTTATGTTTCTCAAAATGTGAAAATATTTGTTCTCTATGTGGTATGTTTGGAATGTTATTTTGTGCACTCCAATACATTTGAAAAAGGTGTTAACTCAAACAAATATTTGTAACCGTAGTCCTTAATTATATGTGCACATGGATTCTTCATTTAGTTTGGTTTAAGAAAGTGAACTGATATGAAGTATTTCCCAGTACTGATAAACTACTGATATAAAATTTACTAATTCCAATTACTGAGCCAATGCAAAATTGCAAATGATTCTGCTTATTTAGACATTTTCTTCACAAAACTATGACATACAAATTGTAATTTTTTATTCATAAAAGTAATAAGAAATGGCTAAAATTATCAGTAATATTACTAAACTGATACACAGATATGTCCATACCAATAGAGTAACAATTAGTTTGCTTCCGCTGGTCCCCAGTCATGTAGGCATCAAGGCAATGAAGAAGCTGATGCTACCGCCAAGTCTACTTTTTCACATGGAGACCTTCTCATTCACCTTGTTCTCATTGTCTCTCTCGCCGAGAATAAGTCATCTTAACTCTGCTTCGAATCTGACACTGCCCTCTCACACATTGCCATATTGCTGCAAGGGCTGGATCCTCCATTGTGCCATTTCTCTAACTTTGTATTAAGTGTTCAGCAGGCACATATCCAAGGGGGGGGGGGGCTTATGGGGGCTCGAGCCTACCCAAAAGTTTTCGATTTACACTAGATAAAGTGAGGTTTTCTTTCTCTCGTCCTTGAAAAATTTATGGATAACCTGTCACTAACTTGCAGAACAGAAGCAACTTTCTATGGGCAGTTTGGACACAATCATGAAAATGGACTGATTTCATCACTTAAAGGCTGCAAAACAATGCATGACCACATACTGCTCACACCACAATTTGTACACTACAGGAACTCAGCTGAGAGTTACTGCCACACACCCCATTAATGCAGTTCTGGTCTTGCTCCAAATTATTTTCACACATTTGCATCCTTAAAGGGGTTCCTCAGAGGCTATCATTTCAGCAGTGACAAAAAGGTGAAGCCAGCAGTCCAATCATGTTTGAATCTATTGAGAAATATTTCTATGCTTCTCGTATCCAAGCACTACTGAAAGTCTGGGGTAAGGGTATTTGCATAGAGGAAAATTACAACAAGAAATAAGTATTTTATAGAAGTTCAAAAGTGTTCCATTATTATGAAAAATCAAGTTCTAGTATGACTATGACATTCAGACCATGGAAGACAGTAACCCAACCACCCAAAAAAAGTGTGTCATCTGTGTTAAAAAAAAAGGAAATGCATTTTCTACATTTGTGTTTGATTGCTGTGATGTTGATCTTGACATGAAATGATGTTACATGCAGGAGACTTATTCCCACCTATAAAAATATGTACTAAAACACTTGAATTTGTGGAAGTCATGCCGAGCACAGTGGCAGCTGCTTAATACATGCTACCATGCTATATCACATTACTCAATTCGCTGACATGAAATAAAAGAATGGGACAAATTTAATAGATTGAAGAAGTTCAATAAAACACTGAAGTGAAATTTCTGACGTTAAGAGGCTCAAAAATTTGCAGCATGCTATGAATTTTCCACTCACTGTTAAGCTATAACGAATACTGTACAATGCTATGGGCTTCTAGCACATTCTTGCCACCTCAGGGCATGCATGAATACTCCCCGGTCAGGCCTCTTGGTTCTTACAGGAGAGATAGGTTCTCAGATCGGGAAGACAATCTGCTAGTGTGTTATACAAATCCACAGCATGGTAAGTGTTGCCATCTTAGAATAAGAAGAAGGTCTGCATCAACCTTCTCGTCTCTCTCAGAATGTTGCCTTGTGATGTCATTCCCACATTTTCCATACATTATTAGTGTACATTTGTGAAATATTTGTAATGTGAACTATATATTAACACGAGCTATAAAGAGATGGAACACGAATTGACAATATAACTCAGCCTTTAATCTATTTTGGTGGTAAATTGTATAGACTGCGACTTTTAAACTATAATCCATCCATTTTTGGCTTACAAAAGTGCTTATCTGGTATGCAAAATGTATGTTTGAAAATTTTAATTTGATATTTGATCTAAATCACTCTTTAAAAATGCTAGAAATCTATTTCCTAATGGTAATGCAGCACTTCAGTGGTTGGGGCGAAACGAAATGCGAGGGTGGTGGGATCTCACTTATCGCACAATTAACAAACACGATTTGGATCAATCCAAACCCTTCGTCTTCTAATGTGGCTCCACAATCAGATTCAGACCAGAAAATTTTTAGCAAGATTCATAAGGCGCATAGTATGCGAAGCAGTCATTGTTAAGGATCAGTTGGATTTTGTTGATCCATAAGCTGGTGTATGCGCTGTACCCCTCTCAAAATTTTGAGAAAATCAAAACTTTCAAATGAAAGCAGTAAAGAACTCAGGAAACCAAATAACTCAGGAAACCAAAGAACTCAGGAAAACAAACAGCGTGGTACATGCAAACTCCCCTTAAAATGACCTCTTCCATTTTTGTCTTTGAACAGCTTTTAAATAAAGGTTAGAAGTGGTAATTGCAAAATATTTTATGATTTATTCCGCCCCTACCTATAAAGCAGCTATGTGATACCAACTTTTACAATTCCAGCATCCTCTAAAAAAAATCCTGCTAACACTAGTGGTTCCAGATGAATGTATATCATCTGTATCATCTGTATGTGTGTGTGTTGGGGAGGGAGGAAGGGCTATTGTAAATGCAAGAAAGAATATCGGCTGTAGCACACATCTTTGAATAGTCATGAGACACCGATGGTTGAACAGGTCCAGGGCAAGTTGAACGAAATATGCAGACTTCAAAAATGTCTACTGAATCCATGTTATATCACATATTAAGTTTAACATGAAAAAGTAGAACTGTTTCTTTAACACTATCAGCAGGCTGTACTGGGTGAAATACAGTATTTTATTATAGTTTATTTCCACTTACTCTGTATTTGCAGTATATACACATGATAATTTATGTTCCACTAGGTTTAATACAATATGAATCTGATTGTTGATCAGGAATTCATTTTAAGTAAATAATGTGTTCTATTGTTATGGATGTTAATATTGCTATAGAGATAACAGAGAATTCCAACTGTCTCTCAGTATGATGATGAGTGGGAACAATGAAATCATCAGTTTTCTTACATTACAGTACAGAGATGTTGAGAAGAGTGTCAACAATTTGACTCTAATGAAGATGTCCCAGTCCAGCATCAAAAGTGGAATGCAAGCAGCACATGATTTGTAGAAGGTTGGTTTCTAATGTGTTGAGAATTCTGTAGCTAATTTAGAAAACAAGATTATTCCAATGGCAAAATGAACGTTGTAAAGCTTTGCCCATTATTTACCAATTATTTTAACATGCAGTTTTAATACTATATTCAGATTATTTACAGCATGTCATCAAAATGACACCTGGGGACCACAGAAATGTATAGAGGACACAAAAACAAGCAACTTTTCTCAGTAACATATCTGCTATTTGTGCATTGTTTTAACGCTATGAACGTTCAGAACAGCCTATTTTACTGCCGTTGCTTCTGTTGTGAAACGGCATGTACTGGTGTTGCAAGGAACACACATATTCTGCAAAAAAAAAATACACACTACGAACCACATTATGTGTCATAAAATGTAGAGGGGAACGTATCCAATAACCCAAAGCTAAAAATAAAGCAATGGTACAAAAATGATGGAAAAACAAATAACGTATGGAAAAGGATGCGACAGAAAGTGATGTATAACATCATATTACATGTACATTTTATGACTCACAAAAAGAAATCAAGTTAAGATATAATTCCAGAGAAAAGGGTCCAATCTCCTCCCCTCGCTCTCTGAAAACCTTGACCCCCATTTCCTTCTTTCCTGTGGCCTGTATTTTGTTTCTCGTGCCAGCTCACCTAACTTTTACTGGAGGCTCCTGGAGATTTATTCGCCTTTCCTGTACTCTGAGAATACTCTAGCCTTTTCAACCAATGTGTTGATTTCTGAACAGTGTTTTGCCACTTGGTGCTTGCCTTATTGGCTTCCTTTATTCAAGATGCTTGAAACAGGTGGCACCAGCCTCCACAAATGTCTTATTACTAGCTCATGTACAATATCAGTGGCATTCCAAGGATTTTTGAAAGTGGAGTTACATGTATCTCTTTTAGGTCAGTCCTAATTTACCATCTTATCTTACCCTTGATATTCTCTCTTTTAAAGATTACTGTGCCAAAGGAGGGGTTATGCTTATGACCCCCACCAATCTGTACCTCCTTGGGCATGGCACTGCATAGTATCAATGTTTAAGTTGAGCAGTGCCAGTGTCAGTGGGTTGTTATTAGGCGAAAGGTGTGGATGCCATGTAGGAATTTATATTGTGAGGAAGAAACAGGAATGAAAACTGAAGATTTTGCTTGATATTGTAAGTTCTTTATTTATACCAAGGAAGATCTTGGAAGAGAGTGTAATCAACCTTGCCAGCTCTCCTGGGTCTGTGCTATTATGGGGTGCAATTTTTCTCTTCCTCCATTACCACTACATGCAAAATTTTGGAAAAGGTTAAGGTAAAGTTCCCTGCACACATAACACCATGCCATGAAGGCACATTTATGGGGTTTGGGGATAGTAAGGTCCCACACATTCTCGAAGCTCCTTTATGCAGGGACAAGGCAGGAAAATTTCCAGCTTTAGATCACCCACCTCACGGTCTCCCATGTGACATTCAGACACCCCACGGAATAGACCACCACGGTTCTTGCAAAATTTTGTAGGAATTTAAAATTCTTATTGTGGAATTCTTCAATGCCTAGTTTACAATCTTATAAACATGTGACGTGGAACAAGATATTTTTAAATGTAAATGTGGATGCTTATAAACAAAACCCATTAATTAATTTTTTCATTGTTCTCTGAGTCAATAGGCAATTTTATCACTGCAACCTCGAGACTTTCTGAACTTACACCTGGTGCTTCATGTTAGCATAGAATATACTTAATTTAATAGAATAGGATAGATATATCATTTTATACTTTGTATCTTATACATATCATATTTCGGATACTTTTTCTAATAAATACTCCTTAACCAGTTTTTTTTAGCACACAGTTCTGTCTTAGAAGGTGTCCTGACAATTTATTTTTTTATTTCTTGGTCACTTCTTTCATGGCTCTTCTTTCACCAACTCTTCTAATACCATTTTATTTATTACTTTGTCCATTACACATGCTACATTCTTCACCACAACCACAGTTTTAAAGCTCCAATATCCTTTTCCTCAATTCGTCATAGCACCCAGGTTTTTGCACTTCATTATCTCTTTCTTAGTTGTTTTTCCAAAAGCTCCACAAAACATGCTTTTCTTCTATTAAAGGCTTCCTTTGCCATTGCTGACCAGCTCATATCACTGCTTATGATATATCCTAGGTATCTGAATCGGTCAACCTATTTAACACTTTGGCCTCTAATTCTCATATCAATTTTAATTTGTTTCTTCCCTACAACAATCACTTTTGTCTTCTTCACATTTTTTTTCATCCTAAACTGCTCACAGTGAACATTTATGTCTCCTAACATAATAATCAAATCACTATGCTTATATATTCTGCTATTAAGTGCAAGTCATCCACAAATCATATATTTTACTCTTGTTTCTGAAATTATTACCCGTACCTCTTTCTGGAAAAAGTTAATGCAGATAATAGGAACAATCTCTGCTGTACTCCTTTCCCAATTTCACTTCTGTAATTTTTCTCTATTTTCAATTTAACTTGATGTAACACTTTGCTTGAATTCATTCTCTTTAAAATCTACACCAAGCCTATTCAGTATCTATTTAAATTCCTCCATTCACTCAATCAAATGTTTCTCAAGAATCACAAATACTATAAATACTTCCTTTCTTTTTTTCTAGGTATTTTTCGCCAATTACCCACAGTAATCCAATTTACATTTCTTGTGCTTTTTTCCTTCTTGAAACCAAACTGTACTTTTAACTCTCTGTCAAGCTCAGTGTAAAAGTGTCTATTTAATATTTGCAGGAGAATTTTCACTGCATGTGATATCAGGCTCATTGTCCTGTATTAGGGACATTTCCTCATGATACTTTTCTTCTGTAGAAGAACAAGATCTGTCATCTTGAAGTCTATGAACTAATTGGCTTCTAGATTTCATTACGTTAGTGTAAAATATGCTCCTTTCCTTCAACCAAGCATTTGATTAGTTTGATAAGGATCTCATCTACTACAGTTTGATATTCAATTACCACTTCACTCAGTGCTTGCTGGAATTCTTCCTTCAGAATGATGGCTCCTTCTCATCGGCAGGAAACTTAAAAACACACACACAGATTTTTCATTCAAATAACACAACATATGTATAATGAGTTGTGGTTATCTGAGGCAAAAAGTGCTATGTCTTCAATATGTTGACAGTCATTTGAATTTTTCTAATAGTTATAACATACTGAGAAGAAAATCTCCAGTTGTTTTTAAGTGCAAAAAAGTATTGAAAAGCATATATATATAACTAACCAAGGAACACATTCAATTGGACAGTGTTACAATACATTGATTTATCAAACCAAAGTTTCATACAAAGGCATTAATGGCTCAATAGTTGACATGAGTATATATGCACGCAACCAATGCACATGGGCATTTCAGAATTTTTGAGACAAATAAATTATAATCACTACATTAAAAAAATATTAAAGTTACTTAATTACATTTCAGTTTCAATTATAAGTTTGCCAATTTACTTAACATGAAAAATAGTATAATATTCGCTTTCCTTAGGAATACAGTAGCCATTACACCTAAGAAGACCAAAGAAGAAAAGGTACGACAACAATACAGCATTGAGGTTAATTCCACACAACATAACCTGGCAGAAGATACCGCCAACAAGAGAGATCACAGGTATGGAAGGATGGAAAAGCATCCCATTCGAGGTAAGTAATAAACTTTATCACTTTACCTAGTCATATCATAAATACTGACACAACATTGAAAGTGAATTATGACGAAACTGTTAAAGATACTTTAATGTCCTGATTGTATAGGTTACTTACAGGTCTAACAAACACATAACACCAATCATTTTTCAAATTGGCCGCCTTTGGCCTTCACACAGGCCTGAAGTCTCTGCGGCCACTCATCTACAGCATTACGCACTGTCTCCGTAGGGAAAGTCGCCACTGCCTTCACCAGGGACCGTTTCAGACTGTCAATATTGGCATGCCTCCTCGTACAGACCATGCCCTCAAGCACTGACCACAATTTGTAGTCTAACGGGTTGAGGTCAGGGCTGCTAGCACGCCAATCAGCTGGAGCAATGAAGTCCGGGACATTGCTCTTGAGCCACTCCTGGGTAGAGTGTGCCTTATGGGCTGGTGCGGAATCCTGTTGGAAGGTTCAATGTTGGTTCCTGAACAAAGTGTCACTCAAAGGCTTCACAGCAGAGTTCAACACAGTATTTTCGTACACTCTGGCTGACGTTTTCACCCCTTTTTCACAAAAATGCAGCTTGGTGGTGCCATCATACGCCACGCCCCACCAAACCATGACTGAGGCCGGATGATGACCCCTCTGGATCTTCGGGGCTTTCTCCCGAGCTTCGTGGGATGTTGACGCATACACCCGGTCATTTTGGCGATTGAAAGTTTCCTCAATGTTGAATATCTTTTCATCTGTGAAAAGAATTTTCCTGTGGTCATTGTTGGCGTAACGCTGCAGGAGGCGTTTTGCTTTTATTACCCTCTGCTCTTTCAGACGTGCATTGAGGAAGTGACCTGTACTTCGCCGGTAAGCCTTCAACCCCAAGTCACTTCTTAACACACGAGACACTGACATTTTGGGAATGTTCAGCTCACGAGCAAGCACTGCCTGCTTTCGTACAGGATTTCTCCGAATATGGGCTGCCACTGCTTGCACTAACTTTTTGGTTCGTACGCTGCGTGGGCGGCCTTGCCTTGGGCGATCATCAAGTGTCCCAGGCTCTGTGAATCGCTTGATGGTCCGATACACGAAAGATTTGCTGATATTCAACTTTTTAAGTGTTCTGAATATCATGGGGGCTGTTTGACCCACTTTATGAAGCCTCACTCCATAGCTACACTTTTACGAACACACTTCCTCTATGACAGCTCAACTCACAATGGCCCACTCCAGCCTCTTGCACAGGAAGGTTGGTCACGACATTGAAAACCGGTTGTACACACTGCCTCAAACTTTGTGTCAGTATTTATGATAAGACTAGGTATACATTCTTGCTTCCTCCCTCCCCAATTACAACAGGGATTCTCTACTTCTATCTTCCTCTTTACCTTAACCTTTATTCCTTCCTGTCCGAACATTCATATTTCCCTCTATTCTCCTTGGAGACATTGTATCCTCCTATCTCACTCTCTCCAGTCTCCAGGAGGCCTGCCTTATTTCTCTCTCCTCCTCTACATCTTTCTCCATTCTCTGTCGAGGTCAGCCATCCTCTTATCACCCTCCCTACTAGTTATGTATCTACTTTCCTTTCAGTTCGTGCATCCATCAATCTCCTTATCTCCCTTCACTCTCCTTTCAGACATTCCATTCTCCTACCTCTCAATGTACTATTTATAACTCCCTCTCTATTCTCTTTGGAGGCCAGTCTTCCTCCTATCTCTCTTTCCATTTCACATCTCTCAATTTATTTCTATTCAAATATTTGCATGAATACTTGAGTTCAAAAACTGTCTCCCAACTACTTCCCTACCTTTCCATTCTATTTTGAGGCCTCACATCCTCCTATATCTGTTTCAAAATTTATTTCTCTCTCATCACCATTCTCCTTTGAGGCCTGACTTCCTCCTATCTCTCTTCTTACTTCATATCTCTCTATTTTTATTTGAGTCCCTGCATCCATCTGCCTCCTTCCCTACTCATTACCTCTCTCTCCATTCTCCTTCATGGTCTCACATCCTCCTTTCTCTTTCTCAATATTTCTTACCTCTCTCATTATCTCATCTCCTTTGAGGATTCACTCCCTCCTATCTCTCTTCCTACTTCATATCTCTCCCTCTATTTTCATTTGAGTCGCTGAATCCTTCTGCCTCTCTCCCTACGCCTTACCTGTCTCCATTCTCTATCGAGGCATCACATCCACCTCTTTCTCTCTCAATATTCCTTATTTCTTTCCTCATTCTCTGTGGTGACCTTACTTCCATCTGTTACTTACCCTAATGTTCTTATCATAACCCATTCTCCTTGGAGGCTGGATTCCTTTTCCTCTTTCCTTAGACTTCATCTCTTTCTTTATTCCCATTAAGGTCCGTCATCCTCTGTCTTCAGTTGTACTCCATATCCCTCTATCCATTCTCCTTGGAGTCCTGGCTTCTTCTTATCTTCCTCCATACCCATTATCGGTTCTGCAATATTCCTTGGGAGCTCAGTTTCCTGCTATCGCATAACTTACACAACTTTCCTTCTATTCTCCTTGAAAACTTTCTCCTAACTCTATTCCTTATCCATATATCTCCTACTATTCTCCTTTTGAGTCCTTTATAGTCCTTTATCTCTTACCAGTTCTTATTCCTCCACACACTCCTCTTTGAGTCATTAACCCTTTTATTTCCCTCCACACTTGTTATCTCTTTCTCTCTTTCTTCCTCCCTCTCTCTCTCCATTCTCCTTTGAGGCCTGGCTCCCTATTACATCTCTTCCTACTTCTAATCTCTCTATTCTCTTTTCAGACCTTACATCTTCCTTTCACTCTCATACTTCCCTTCTCTCTCTCTCCCCCCGTTTTACTTAGAGGCCTGGTTTAATTCTTCTTCTATCCTAATTATCTCTTGCTGCATTTTCCTTGGAGGTTTGGTTTCCTCCTCTCTCTCTGCCTACTTCCAATCCCTCCTCCAATCTTCTTTGATGCCTGGCATCCTCACATTGCTGTCCCTACTCCTTATCTTACCTTCATACTCCTTGGAGGCATGGGTTAGTTATGTCTCCATCCTTAATATCTACCTCATCCTCCATTCTCCCTGAAGGTCTGGATAACTACTATCTCCCTTTGAACTCATCATTCCTCTATTGTCCTTGAAGGTATTAAATCCTCCTATCTTGCTCCATACTCTTCAATCTCTCCATTCTCCTTGAAGGCCTGGTTTTCATCTGTCTCCTATACTAATGAAGGCCTCTTATTCTTCTGTTATTCTCAATGTTCCAAATTTTTACTTTCCATTCTACATGGAGGCCTGTGTTCATTCTGTATCCACCCTAATCGATAACTCTTTTTTTCCCTTACACACCTAGCATCCTCCAATCTCTCTATTTCTAATCTCTCCTCCTACCTCCTTTCACTCTTTGCACTCTACTATCTTCCTTCATCGTCCTGATCACTCTTTTCATTGTCCTTGGGTATCTGTCTTCCTCTTGTCTTCTACCCTAATGCATCTATATCTCATAATTCATTACACACCAGCAGGCTGCTTTGTCTACACAGTCCAGTAATTCCTCCACATGTGTAATGAATTATGAGATATTACATTAGAAACATAACATCTCATAATTCATTCTTCTTAGATATCTGGCTTCCTAATATCACCCTCTCTACTTTCAACCGAACTTCAATTTTCTTTGAGCACATTCATCCTCCTAGTTCTCTCCATACTCCATAACTCCCCGTTCATTCTCCTTGGAGGCCTCACAACCTACCATCTCCCTTTATACTCCTGATCTCTCTCTTCATTTTTCTTGTAGACCTGGCTTTCTTCTGTCCCTCTATTTCATTTCTATTTCTGCTCCATTCTCCTTGGAGGCCTGGTTTCATCCTATCCCTCTACCTTCTTTTCTTCCCTCCTGAAATCTCCTTTGAGGCCTTGCATCCTCCTTTCTCGATACTTCCTATCTCTCTCTCTCTCTCTCTCTCTCTCTCTCTCTTTCTCTCTCTCTCGATACTTCCTATCTCTCTCTCTCTCTCTCTCTCTCTCTCTCTCTACTTTACTTAAAGACCTGCCTTCTGTCACATCTAGAATTTCAGTCGCCCACCAGAATCGAACTCAGTAACTTTATTTCGACTACCATATTCCTTTAACCATAACTTTCCTTTATGTTATTCATTGCCCAGCAATGGTAAGTTTTTAACAGGCTTAGAAGAGCTACTTCGACAAGGAAAATACTTGTTTCGCAACTTGGCAAGAAGCCACAACAGGATACAGTTTATCTCATATGTCAGAGGTCTGCCCGCATTGGCTGATAATCTGCATTGTTTGTCTTCCGGAGGGAAAACACACGCTGTCAAGGGTTACCGAAGACAAGCCGCAGAAAGACATAATGAGCTTCCTGTTTGTTTGCAGAGTTGATAAGGTCACGCCACTCATATGCCTCGAGCGAATGATTAATAACCATGATTTCCTTATCCAACTTTCCAAGCCCTAAAGCACCAACAATACAAACCTTCTATATATGGTAATAGTAATTTGCAAATTCTTTAGACACTTGTTATTTCTTAGTTTTCAATGTAAGTCAGAGTTCAAAGAATAACACGTCAGTCAGAGGGCGCCAGTAGATAACCCCACCCAGTGACAAGTCTTTTTCAGTTGTATAAAAGCTTAGGTTTTTCCTCAAAAGTGACGAACGAGTCAGAGAGAGTTATTGTCTGATGTCTGAGTACAGTTCCGTTCAGTTCAGTAGAGTTCTCCTCTTCAGTCCTTAGTTCGAATTCAGAGTTATGAAGCCAACTTCACTAGAAGCATAGCTGCAAGGTAATGTATGTGTTTCTATATATTTTTGTATACTAGTAGGCCTAACGAGCCCATGTAACTTTAATGTTCAACATAAAACTCCAAAGGAAAGGAGATTCGATCAAGCTGATCGATATGTACAATTCGAACCATCACTCATGGCGAGTGAACACATTAAAATCTGTATAAAGCCCAATATTGTAACATTTACTAAAGAATATATGTTTATTAAGTTTATCTCTGTGTTTCTCTTTTATTTATCTTGATTTCAGAAGGTAATGCATACAAGTTCCTTTCCAACAGTCATAGTTATAGAAATAGTGTCTACTTTCTAGTGTCAAATGGTAATGGTGGATGTCAATTGCTTTAAATACTTAACTCTTAGAAGTTAAGTGGTGGAACCCCCATAAATTGCCCTTTTCTCTTTTTATCTTGTACTCTTCTGCCGGGAGTATAGATGAGAAAAGAGTGTACAGCCCAAGAACCTAGTTCTGTGTCAGGTGAGCGCAGTGGCTGTGAGATCCCTGGTGAGCCCCGGCAAACCTATGTTTCACGGACTCTGAGGATAGCCTAGTGGTAGACTTGGGAGTCTACGGTTCGAGTCAGGGTTCGTGACATATTAAATGGTGGAGGTGAAGGGCATCTCACCAAAAATAGTAGTCAAAGTGAGAAGACATCTCACCAAAAATAAGACAAATTTGATTGAAATTGTTGAAACTATGACTTTGGAAATACTTGGATGTCTGATCAAGAAATAAAAGAGACACGACGTAGTGAAAGAATTGCATCACGTAGACAAATAGAAATTCCGTGTATCCTTAGTGAATGTAACCAACCTATAGCGGAAAGAAAACCACAAATAGTCACAATGCCGATCGACTCAGAAAGCACTAGTACAACGACAACGTCAGTTCCATGTCACGGGCGAGTACCGTCCGTGCAGCCCGACACGTTTTCAGGAAATAAAGGTGAAAACGTTCGACAGTTTATTCAGACCTATGAGAGGGTAGCAACTATTTTGGGATGGTCCGAAAGGGATAAAATAAAGTACCTTCCAGCATATTTAAAGAACAGCGCATCTGATTTTTGGGAATTGCATAAGAGTACCTTGGAGGCATTAAATTTGTTTTCAGAACTAAAAGCAAAATTAGAAGAAGCCTTTTCACCTGTCTATCCAGAAGGCGACGCTTTAATCGAACTTAGTGCACGAAAGAAGGGTGATGGTGAAACAATAGAGCAGTATTACTACTCTATGTTGAAATTGTGTCAGAGAGCTGACCCACATATGAACACTGAGAGCAAAATGAACTATATTTATAGAGGACTCAGTGAGGACCAAGTTGAGAAACTAGTCCCCATGAGACCGGAATCGTTAAGTGATTTGCTAAATAACCTTCGATTAATGGAAAGAGCTAAAAAGCAGGCTTCGTTAACTAATAGTGCGTTATCAAAGAAAAAGATAACTGAACAAAAAGAGAAAGATGTTCTTTCAGCTTTTGACAATAAAGGACAAAATACATCTTCTTTTATTAAGGCTAATCAAGGGTCTAATCAAGCACAGAATCGACCACAAAACCAAATATTGAATCGACCCCAGAACCAACAGGTATCACAGAATAAGTTCTTTCAAACCAGGTATAATCTTAGGCCCAGGCCAGAAAGACAAGATAACCAGTATCAGCGAGGAACAGGTAGGACATTTAGGAATCCACCTAGAAATGATTTTCCCAAGCGCACTTTCACAGCAGAAGTAGCCACGCCACCTAGAAACGAGTATAGAGGCAATAATTTTAAAGGGAATAATTATAGAGGTAACAATTACCAAGGTAATTATGGAGGTAATTCTAATCAGTATAGCCGCAACGATAGGGGTATAAATTTAAATCAGAATTCGAGAAACAATGATAAGAGTAACATACAATGCTTCTCTTGTCGAAATTTCGGTCATTATGCTAGAGAATGCCCACAAAGAAGAAGGTCCGATTTCGATAACCGAACACCCACAGGTAATCAAGCTTCCTTCAGGAATCAAAAAGTTGCTCAAGAGTTAGTACAGAAACCAGTAGAACATCAAGTCAACGAAATGTTAGCCGAGATGTTAGTGTCAGAACTGCTTGGAAAAACGCGTTTGACGGAGAGTAATGACGCACCTGTCCATGCCGTTCGAACCCCAAACGAGTAAGGACGGAGCGAGATGGGGATCGCTTCGTAAATCAGGCGAACTATGTAAAACCCCTACAACCATTAGAGAAACCGTCGAAGCGACGCCAAAACATCACGCCACTAGGCAGAAAACACGTGATAACGTCCGGTGGTAACGAAATGACGCCACACCAGCGATTAGGACTTAGCCACTCCGGGAACACAGTAGAATCTTGCGACCGCACCCAGTTGCGCGCGCATATGACGCCATCATGTCGCCAAGAGGGAACACATGATCAAGTCAACCAACCGGAAGCTATCTCAAGGAACGCCGACCGCACCCAAGTGCGCACGCAAACAGTAACGCAAGATAGCACCGAACATAAAGTTTCGAGTAAATCAACGCAAATCAACAGTGAGTCTGAACTTAGTGAGTCTCCACGTTGTGATTGTGATCCAGCACCTATTGGGAAACTACCAGCTACAGAGATTTTGAATTATCCAACTTCTTTACCAGATGACCAGGTAAATATAACTTCTTTGAAATGTTCAGGTTTTGATGATAATTTTGAAACTAGTTTAAAGGCTAGAAAAGAGAAAAGAAAGAGGAGAAAGGAAAAGAAAGTGTTTAAAGTGATGGTCAATACGTTTCTCCCATCTCGTCAGCATACGCAGATCGCCGTAACTTATCCATGTACAACTTCAAAAGAAAGTGATCGTGAATATTTACTGGAACCTTCTGATGGTCTATACAATCAGTTTAGATGTTTAGTGCCACGAATGTTAGTGAAACCTTCCGATCTGAAAGCTGTGCCGATAATTAATATGGGTTATACCAGTGTTAATATCCCATCCGGAACAGTGATAGGAAAATTGGAATGTCTTTCACCGCCAACGCAACCCCAAGTGAAATCTTGTTATGCAGTGGATTTCGATGTGTTACACAGCGGAACCACTCCAGGGAAAGAAGATGAACATGACCTAGCCAAAGAGTTAGACATCAATCCCGAGTTGACACCAGCTCAAAGGAACGAAGTTCTCGATTTAGTGACAAGTTATAAAGATTGTTTAGCATGGACTGCCGATCAACTAGGAGAAACAGACGTTTATGAATTTACCCTGCCATTGAAGACGGAAACTCCTGTAAGTCAACCGCCTTATAGGACGAGTCCGAAGCAGCGTGAGTTTATAAAACAAGAAGTTCAACAGATGCTTGACATAGGAGTCATAGAACCTAGTAAATCACCTTATGCTTCACCTGTAGTGTTAGTACCGAAGAAGAATAACGAGATACGTTTCTGTATAGACTACAGAAAGCTGAATGCTATCGCAGAAGAAGATTGTTATCCTTTACCACGCATAGATGATATCATACACTTTTTGGGAAATATCAAATATATAACATCTTTAGATTGTCGTTCAGGTTATTGGTCAATTCCAATTAAAGAAGAAGATCGACACAAGACCGCGTTTATCACGGGAGACGGACTTTTCCATTGGAAAAGGATGCCATTTGGTTTACACAGAGCCCCAGCAGCGTATCAGCGATGCATGGACCAAATTTTTGCTTCTATGAAATGGAACAGCCTTGCAGTTTATCTAGATGATTTAATAGTCTTCGCCGAAGACTGGGAAACAATGGTGTATCGTTTGTCAGAAGTTTTAAAAAGACTAAGAAGTGCTAATTTAAGACTATCGCCAACTAAATGCCATTTCGGATACTTTGAAACGGAAGTATTAGGATTTATCATAGGGAGAGACGGAGTTAAAACCGACCCCAAGAAAGTACAAGCAATCAGAGAAATTCCGGAACCTCGGAATGTCACAGAGATTCGTAGATTTTTAGGAATGTGCGGATATTACCGACGATTCGTCAAAGATTTCAGTCAGCTTGCACAACCGCTTACAAAGCTTACAAGAAAAGACCAAGAATTTATTTTTGGAGTAGAGCAAAGAAAATCTTTTGAGAAGCTAAAAGAATGTTTGATGAATGCTCCTGTATTACGACATTTTGAACCAGGTATCCCTATAGAACTGCACACCGACGCTTCAGAGTCCGGTATAGGTGTCGTACTATGTCAGAGTAGACCGAATCCAAAGGACCCGTCATCAAAGAAGAGAATTGTAAATCCGATAGCTTATGCTAGTAGGACCATGAATGGGCCAGAGAGAAATTACTCTATTGCGGAAAAAGAAGCATTGGCTGTAGTGCTTGGAATCACACACTTCCGAACGTATTTAATAGATCAAAAGTTCACAGTAGTCACTGACAGTCATGCCTTATGTTGGTTAAAACGATGTAAAGATCTTGTAGGGAGATTAGCTCGATGGGCGATAAGATTGCAAGAATATAGCTACGACATTGTTCACAAATCAGGAAAATTGCATTGCGCACCAGATTGTCTTAGCCGTATTCCATCTACTTCGCTATCAGCTCAAGAAAGAGAATGCATAGAAGAAGGAGCCATTGTCGCCGTCGCCCAGGTTAGAAAGGAGACAGATGACACGGAGAAAGAAATAAAGGATATCGGAAAACTGCAGAGAGAAGATCCAGTGGTAACACAATTAATAGCAGATAAAGAAACCGACCCCGATCAACTAAATGTACGATACTTTGAAATTAAAGATGGCATATTGTATCGAAAGTTTGGAAACCAATACGTGTTAGTTGTACCAGAAAAATTGAAAGGAGAAATTTTGAGAGAAGCTCACGATTCTCCTCTCACCGGAGCACATTTAGGAATAAGTAAAACTCGTGGAAAAATCACGGAACGTTATTACTGGCCTAATATGAAAAAGGAAATTATTTCATATGTCCAAGGATGCCCGACTTGCCAGCAAAGAAACCGTAATGTTGGTAAACCTCAAGGTTTATTACACCCAATACCTATTGGAGAACCATTCGCTCGTGTATCCACGGATATATTAGGACCGTTGCCAAATTCTAAAGGATTTCAGTATGTCATTACTGCAAAATGCTATCTTACAAATTGGATAGAAGCAAGATGTCTAAGAACAACAACAGCAAAAACAGTAGCCAAATTTCTTCTAGAAGATGTAATATGTAGACACGGATGTCCTCGAGAGATACTCTCCGACTTAGGATCTGTATATATGGCAAAGGTAACAGAAGAATTATTGGAACTCATGAAAGTGAAACATGTATGTGCCACAGCTTACCATCCACAGACGAATGGTAAAGTAGAGAGATTCAACGCTACGTTAGCACAAATGCTAAGTAAATACGTAGAACATCATCAAAAGGATTGGAGTGATTATTTGAGATTGTGTGTTTTCGCGTACAACTGTTCAAAGGTAGATCAAATTGGTTACTCGCCTTTTGAACTAGTGTACGGTAGAAAACCGGTATTCCCTTTGGAAACAATGGGAATAGAATCACTTAAGACACAAGATCCCACCGTGCATACGACGCACCTATCTCAACATTTGGAAGACATACGCCAAATAGCAAGAAAAAGACATGAACAGAGACAGGTATATGATAAAAAAAGACATGATGAAAAAGTAAATGACGTACAATTCGTCGCAGGAGATTTGGTTTTGGTATACCAACCTGCACACAAAATTGGATTAACAGAAAAGTTAAGACGAAAATGGAACGGACCATGGGAAGTCATCAAATATTTGGGAAATAATGTATTCCATGTAAGAAAGTTAGTAGGACAAAAGGAAATGAACGTCAACGTTAGACGTTTGAAAAGATATTATTCGCCGAACCAATGGTAACTACATTTGTTTTTAAAATGTAAATCAGTAAAGACCAAAATCACAAATAATTCAGAAAAAGAAGAAACTCATCTTAATCACACGTAATTTTGTTCCTTTGTTTAAAGAAGGATCGAACTAGTGTTAAAAGAAAAGATAATCCAAGAAACTAATATTTTAGTTATGCATAAAAGAAGAATGTATATACATTTTCTTTCAATATGTATTTCATTATCATTATCATCTTCTCGTCAATTGAATGAACTGGCCATTCGTTTAAAAGACAATCATTTCATTATCATCTTTTTCATTTATTACTTCATCGACTAATACAATGACGAAAATATACATTTGTATAATATAGGAGAAAGCATCCCTATATCAGGATTTATCTTTAACAGGTTCTACTTAAAAGATTGACCTAGCGGATATCTTCACTTAAGAATAGAATCGACCTCCTGTTTCTTCTCACGGAGAACAGTTAGCCGTTAGGCGAGTTAAGAAATTTTATGAATTATATCACGAAGAATAGAGTGTTTGCATGACCTCTTTTCTCTTGTTTTAAAGTGTTTTTGTGATTAAATGTCTGAATCTGCATCCAAAGAAATATTAAGCGAATTAAATATTTTTGAAGTGTTATTGATACCAGATGCCGTCAGAAGACGAGTACAAGAAACGATAGATGAAATTCTAATCGAAACGTTTATTGGTTGTTCTTTAATTGAAGTTAAGAAGAGTATAGGACCAAATGCCCTTGTGTTTTTAGCGCAAACTTTTTGTGCCTATTATTTGGTATTTGCAAATTATAAAGTAGATCCATCAGTCAGTGGAGGAGTTCAAGAAATCCCATATTTAGAGTGGAATAGACTATTACTCAACGTAAAAAGAAACGCTATAGTAGTTTTGTCAGAGTGGAGAAAGAGATACGGGTTAAATTGGAAATTGAGAGTTACAGCCGATTCTCAAGGACATATAAAGTTAGCACGAATACCAAATCCCGCTGAGAAAAGCTCAGACCACTGAGATTCAATGTCATTGCATTATGCAAAGAAATATCCTCATATTCCATTGGAATTAGAAGATAGAAAGATTAAGTATAGAGAATTCTTGCCCTATTTCTTTGATGCCAAAAGGTATACAATAGATCAAGTTTTAGAAAACCAGAGCATTGCTAAATTCGAGTATGTATTAAATGATATACTTGCCAAGGTTACCGTAATAAACTTCGCCGATGTATATTATGTACTAATAAAAAGATTGTTTGAATTGTGTACGCCATACGGTCCACCGCCGTTAGTAACTATACAAACAATACAGGGAACAGAACCAAACGAGTTAGATACTCTGCCTAAACCATTTAAGAAACGCAAGTTAAACAATGAATCTTCAACCTCTAACCGTTTTACACGATAGAAGTAAGGTCTATTGTCCTTATTGTGAGAGACAAGAATTAGCCGAATTCCATGATTTCGGATATAATAGACTGTATTGCATTAATATGCTTTATCGATATTATAGATATTATGTCCTAAGACAAGAAAAGGAGTACTTGTTTAAAGCACCATATACACTAAGATTACCTAGAAGCTATTTTTGCAGATTTTGTAAAGAATTTTGTCATAAAAGTGTCCAGCAACATACAACTTGCAGACGGTTTTATGAAGAAAGACCTTGTGTTTTTGAAAAATGAAGAATTCTGTACCCAGCAACATGATTGAAGTTATGAGGGACAAAATACCTCCTCGATATTGGGAGAATAAATGTAGTACTTTAGTAGTCCATGTAGGTAGATTTTCTCTGCCATATTTTTGTTATCCACCAGATCATATTCAGAAAGAAGTCATTTATGTAATGAACATGAGGAAACAGATTCACTATTTTGTTTTATAGATGAAGCCATAGGACAATTACAAGAAGCGTTTCTTGCACATTTGAATAAATCATCATTAGAATTTCCTACAGAGGAATATTTTGAGTATGAACCAGCTAGAAAGAAAAGAGGACTTCTACCATTTTTAGGAGACTTCCTTGGATGGTGTTGCTCAGTAGCAACGGATAAAGAAGTTCAAAGTTCTAAAGTAGAAAATCGTAAATTGAAGCAAGCAATTTTAAAGATCACTAGAAGCTTAAAACATTTTGATAGAGATATAGTCACCATTAGATATGGATTAAAAGATATGGCTAAACAGATAAACAAATCACTTGATGCAGTAGAAGGAAAATTTGAACAAATTCGATCATTAGAAAATTTTCATTTAGCTGAATTAATGAATGTGTCCCAGAATTTACAGTATAAAGCATTATTGGAACAAATGCGAATCATGTTATTCCATAAGATAGTGTTAAATCAGGTAATAGAACAGGAATATAAAGAAATTCAGAACGCATGTTTTCCCTGACTTCTATTAGACCGCCAACTTTAAGAGACGATTTAATGAATATAATAGAGAAAATTTCTAAGAAAGGTTTTACATTAGCAATTCCACTTAATAAACTGAGTCAATATTATAGCTTGCCAATAACGCAGTGTATTTTCTCAGATACAAACGTAGTTTTTCACGTTAAAATCCCTATAATCAGGATAGGAGAAAGAGTGTTATTAGAACGATTCCAGACAGTCCCATTTAGATGGCATAATTCGACATGTATATTATTACATTCCACAAGTTACGCAGCCACTACAAGTACGAGTGTTAGAATGTTGTCAGGAACCTTCCTTTCAACATGTAATCCTCACACAGATAAGTTATGTTACTTACCACGCTATGGACACGATGCTGTAATAGGCACCGGTTGCCCGCAGAAGATAAGAGAAGGAGCTACTATAGAAGAGTTAGCCAAAGTTTGTACATTTCAATGTACTCAAGGAAATCCTATAGTTATCACTGAAATATCACCAGACAAGTATGTAATAACAAATGCTTTAGATGAAATTGAAGTAGAATGTAATGGAAACAAGCGTAAATTTCCTACTCATGGCAATCAGCCAGGAGCTAGCGAGTTAAACTTGCCTTGTACATGTTCTGCTAAGATTAGTGATGATGTATTCATCCCTCAAACTTTTCCATGTTCAGATAATGCTGAATCAAACTTTCAGATATCTAGAGTTATCCCCGCCAGTTGGTCTCACATACCTACATTAAAAGTCACCGATATGAAGACAAAACAAGAAATGTTAGAGTTCAAATCATTTCAAGATTGCTTAGATGGCAATTGGACACAGAAATTACCTCATATCTATATTAAACCCACAACTGAAAATCAATCTGTTAACGATAGAAAAGAATTGCTAGATGAAGTTGAAAATATGGTTACCGATATAGGAAGTGAATTAATACCTTCAGATACCACAGATAATTTAGTATTTTATCTTTGGAATGGAATAATTAGCATTCTATTATTATGGTGTATTTTTAAATTAAATCGCACTAATCGATTAGTACAAAATGTTGCTATACCTATGAGTGCTATACCAGTAAGTCAAGTAGAAGCTCATGCTTGTGAACTTACGACTATCGAAGAGATTGCTGTTTACATATGTGTAGTGATAGCATTTTTAGTCATTGTAGTTACAGTTTATTTGATATGGATGACAACTTGTAAAGAGATTAGAGAATTCAGGGATAGTACATTACGAAGAACAAATGTAAGATCAAGTCTCGATGAAACAAAAATAAGATTTCATAGTCCAAATTTTGAAGGAAGGCCTAGTTGTGTATCATTTGAAGCTAGTGCTAATCCTACAATGGAACCACAATATGCTACATTAAATAGAACACCTTCATCCTGACTATTTACATTTGTACTTAAGAATTTTTCATTGTTGTCAGCTTTACAGATACCTAATTATATAAATTCAGGATTGCAAATAGAAGAGTTAAGCTCTCCCATATATTATGAAACATCTTTGCCTATTATATATGAAATAACCATTTCAATACAACAACCACATGTAATTGATTGGGAGAATGTAATCTCACGCGTTGGTAATCATACCTTTAACGCTGATCCTCTTACATATGGATGGCAGTATTTTAGGATTGAAAAAGTGCATGTTAAAACACTTTTTGTAGATAGAAAAGGTTATAACATTATACGAAGTAAAATTTATGATTCACCAGCTTTATCATGGTTAAACTTTAAAACATTATCAGTATGTACGAATGAAAATTTGATGTTATTAATAAATTCTTGTCAACAAAAAGTCATTAATCCAAAGTTCATATCATTTGCTAAGCTTCAGCAAGATTTGTTAGATGTACAACAAAAGTTTGTAAAGACTAATCATTCTATAAGTATAGATGTTACGAATTTAGGACAATTCTACAATGTACCTTTAGCTGAATGTGTAATATCAAAAAGCAAAGTCTTGTTTGCTATAAAAATTCCAAGTATTTCAAACCAAAGACATTTACGTAGTTTTTCTGTAAAACAAATCTACTTCAGAAAACAAACAGAAATTTGTAGTGTGCATAATGAAGATATAAACATAGCTTATGATGATAACTCTAAGAGTTTATTAACAAATGAATATGATATTGTTAAAGATACCTTATGTTTCGTTCACCCGAAACATGGATTTTTGAGTAACTTTGAGAGAAGTATAATAGCTACTATAACAAAGAGTGTGCATGAGATGTATAACTATTGCAATATGACCTGCACTAAGAATAACAATGATCTAGAGTTCTACAAATTTTTACGTTTCTACCCAAGCTTTTGTTGGAAACAAAGAATATAATCGTACTTTACGCATTGTATGCAAAGATATTGAAATCAATTTTCAAGTAGAATTTCAATATGGTGTTACCTTAATTCATTTAGGTTGCTCATGTTATATTAAGTATGATGAAAGACTTCATATCAGAAGTACTTTTCCTTGTATATTACCTACAGATACTACCGCTAGTATAAGTCGTTTAATTCCATTAATATGGATAGATATAAATAACAAGAACTTAACTATACCTTACTTATGTCATAAAGAAGAATGTCACATAAACTTAAAAGA
This sequence comes from Lepisma saccharinum, assembly GCF_977018435.1. Taxonomy (NCBI): domain Eukaryota; kingdom Metazoa; phylum Arthropoda; class Insecta; order Zygentoma; family Lepismatidae; genus Lepisma; species Lepisma saccharinum. The sequence goes on from NC_139243.1 coordinate 48,275,359, forward strand.
TACGAGATATGAAATATCTATTATTTTATGGTTAACAATATTAACTTTACAGACATATCTCCTCATATTTTATATAATATGGAAAGTGTATATAAACACATGTGAGTGTAAAAGATCACGGTCTCATAATGGAAGGTTAAGAGTAAGAAATATGAATATTTCAAGACCATTACCTTCCCCACCTGTCATTCGCTATGAATCTGACAGAAGTTATGAAGAACCAATTCATGTAGTAAATCAAGTAAATCCAAACGAACCAGAGTATATCACTGTTGAACAAGCCAATAGGCTACATAACGTGTAAATCCTAAAGACATTATATTGTCAAGTGTGTAACAGTATAACGCCCTGTTATAAATTTATATGAAGTATATATATATATATACTAATATATTGTGTGTATATTCCTTTGTATAGGAATGGAACATGTCACTATATTAATTAACTAGTGAAATTTCACAAGGACTCAACAAAGTGAAATAAACTGTGCAGTGTAGTGCCACGATTTAATCGTTCTAACACAATTTTTCAAGGTGTTAACTACAGACATAAGTGAACTTATGGGAAAATATAGTGAAACCTGAACTGAGTTATAAAGAAAGAAAATAGTGTAGACATTATGTTTACAAATGAACTTATATGCAAATAATATTACAAATATCTTACGTATCATAATCAAAATAATCGTCAAAAGGTATATCAGTACCTACATATTCAAGGTAATCAGTACAATCATTTAATTATACATTAATCAACTATTTCCCTCATATATATATATTAATCTTTTACTATTAACATATCACACAAGGTGGAAAAATATTCCAATTACATATATTATGTTTTTATATAGTTGTAAGTAATAGAGTTTAATTACTTTACGTTTTTGTTTAGTTTTCGCAATTGTGCAATTGGTAAGGTTGAGTAATGATCGTTATTTCTCATTGACGAGAAAGGGATAACGAAATTATGAGTATTCCAGGCATAGACCCTCAAGCTCTTATACAGCTCATGTTAGCTGAAAATGATCCATATGTCAAATGGCATATAAACAAACAAGTAAGAAATGCTAAGAATCGAAGAGAACACAAATTGTTCACTGCATATATAATGCAAAATCCAATCTTAATACTGGATAAATTTATTCGATATGCCTACGATAGAGCAAATATTTTCTATCGATACGGAGAAATCGAACCAATCTGTCAACCTTTTAAGACAAACTTAAAAAGAGTTTATGTGTTTTGCCCTAAGTAAATGTAAAAGGACACGAGAACAGAATTTGCTACATCAACATGTTCTCAAATGTATATTCAGAGTAATAGAAGAGTATCATGAAATTCTTGTACCAAAAGAATCTAGTGTGTTTAATAGTTTTACTTTGTTATGTACGGAAGAAAAACCCTTCCCTACACTGATAGCCTATTCTCTTGTATCAGAAACAGAGTCTAAGCCTAGTCTGCTTAGAGCTCTTCTTACAGAAAATAGTGTAAGGATCTCATTAGATCCCTTTGATCCTTGTCATTCGAGGAAAAATATGTATGATGCTATGGAATTAGTAGCACTTAGCTTTTTGGTCAGGTTATACTCCTGAACATGATTAATTCTAATGTCTATCATGTTAATCAATTTCATTTTTTTGTATCATTAGTTACGTATTTTTGGTTTTGGTATTACAAAAAAAAAAGTATAGAGAATATTTCAATATATGAGTAATCATCATTCCAACCTATAAGTTGGACTGACCATATAAAACTTTTTCTTTTCATTTTTGTTTGGGTTATACATATAACTGTTTATACTTTTGAATATGCAGCACTTTATTTGTAAGCTCCAGTGAAGTTAGCTTCTCAATTGTTAAACCAATAGCTGATTAGCTCTGAATCAAAGAAACACCAGCACACATTGTAACATCGACAATATAATCCAGTATAATCTGCATAAGTAATGATATCAATTATCCATTTGTTTGTGATAAAGTCTGAAAGGAACTCCAGAAATAAGTATAGAAGCTATTGCAGCATAAAGCCTTGTAAATGCCAACGAAACAGATTTTATTTCCCTTAACCCAGAAGCACCAGAGAAAAGAAACATCAGGAGATATTTCAATCTCAGGTGGCGGGTATTGTCACATCTAGAATTTCAGTCGCCCACCAGAATCGAACTCAGTAACTTTATTTCGACTACCATATTCCTTTAACCATAACTTTCCTTTATGTTATTCATTGCCCAGCAATGGTAAGTTTTTAACAGGCTTAGAAGAGCTACTTCGACAAGGAAAATACTTGTTTCGCAACTTGGCAAGAAGCCACAACAGGATACAGTTTATCTCATATGTCAGAGGTCTGCCCGCATTGGCTGATAATCTGCATTGTTTGTCTTCCGGAGGGAAAACACACGCTGTCAAGGGTTACCGAAGACAAGCCGCAGAAAGACATAATGAGCTTCCTGTTTGTTTGCAGAGTTGATAAGGTCACGCCACTCATATGCCTCGAGCGAATGATTAATAACCATGATTTCCTTATCCAACTTTCCAAGCCCTAAAGCACCAACAATACAAACCTTCTATATATGGTAATAGTAATTTGCAAATTCTTTAGACACTTGTTATTTCTTAGTTTTCAATGTAAGTCAGAGTTCAAAGAATAACACGTCAGTCAGAGGGCGCCAGTAGATAACCCCATCCAGTGACAAGTCTTTTTCAGTTGTATAAAAGCTTAGGTTTTTCCTCAAAAGTGACGAACGAGTCAGAGAGAGTTATTGTCTGATGTCTGAGTACAGTTCCGTTCAGTTCAGTAGAGTTCTCCTCTTCAGTCCTTAGTTCGAATTCAGAGTTATGAAGCCAACTTCACTAGAAGCATAGCTGCAAGGTAATGTATGTGTTTCTATATATTTTTGTATACTAGTAGGCCTAACGAGCCCATGTAACTTTAATGTTCAACATAAAACTCCAAAGGAAAGGAGATTCGATCAAGCTGATCGATATGTACAATTCGAACCATCACTCATGGCGAGTGAACACATTAAAATCTGTATAAAGCCCAATATTGTAACATTTACTAAAGAATATATGTTTATTAAGTTTATCTCTGTGTTTCTCTTTTATTTATCTTGATTTCAGAAGGTAATGCATACAAGTTCCTTTCCAACAGTCATAGTTATAGAAATAGTGTCTACTTTCTAGTGTCAAATGGTAATGGTGGATGTCAATTGCTTTAAATACTTAACTCTTAGAAGTTAAGTGGTGGAACCCCCATAAATTGCCCTTTTCTCTTTTTATCTTGTACTCTTCTGCCGGGAGTATAGATGAGAAAAGAGTGTACAGCCCAAGAACCTAGTTCTGTGTCAGGTGAGCGCAGTGGCTGTGAGATCCCTGGTGAGCCCCGGCAAACCTATGTTTCACGGACTCTGAGGATAGCCTAGTGGTAGACTTGGGAGTCTATGGTTCGAGTCAGGGTTCGTGACACTTCTTTCTCTTTCTGTCCTAGTCTTTATCTGCTCCTCTTTGTTTCCTGCTATCTCCTTTCCTCTTCTTATCCCTATAGCCCAGTAAGCGAAGGATTTTTTTCAGAACTTATTATCAGAAAGCTGAAGTTTGGTGTACTATTAGAACATCATAAGAGATTAATTCTACCAAAAGTCCCCACCCTCCCACCTTTCTCTCAATGCCCTCTCCCGAACCCCCTGAACTTTCAATATTCAGTGTTACATGAAAACATGAATATCTCTGAAACCAGAGCACATAATGGAACATTCTTCTTCTAATTTCTTTCTAGAAATTTGGTCCTCTTCGTGTTTTTAATATTCCCAACGGTTTTTGAGTAATTTTAAGACAAACTGGAAATAACGTAAATTTTGATGCCAATAATGACAAGCTTGGAAATAAAATTAGCCATGTAGAGAGTAAAGTTTGAAGGCAAGTGCACTTTCATTCACAATGTGCGCTCCCCTACTCTCACTGCCTCCAGCACAAATTTAGGTATTTAGTACACTGAATGCACACGCTTTGCTTAATTTTGTTTGTATGTGATATATTTAAACAATATTTTTAATATTTTATCAGATATATTTCAAAGTAGCCCATGTGCTGGCAATAAATTGCCTATACCATTTAATTGTCTTATTTTAAAAATATGAAAATAACTCCGTTAATTGAGCATATGCATGTCACTTTTCAGATGTGTGGATGTGTGTCTCTGTGTATGAGAGAAAGACAGAGAGTGGAGTATCTGTTATAAACCTGTGTGTGCATTAGATTTTGGACATTCATATATCTAGTACAGAAATGAGCATTTAGTATTCAAAATGTGTGTAAATTGTCAGAATAATGTCCAGAATAAACCCAATTCTTGTCCAGAATATCATTTTCTTATTCACAATCAGATATAAACATCCAGAAAATATCCTGTTCAAGTTAACCAAGTTGCTTGCTTGCTTGATTGATTGATTGAATGATTTGCTTTATTTTACTTTGTTTCTTGTGCCACATTTGGCTATTTACGAAGATGAGGATGAGTGATGAAATTGATGAATGGACACTCACAAACATCCATGCTCAGGTTAGGATTCAAAACTGTGACCCCTGGCATCGTAGCGCAATGTGCTAACCACTCCGCCATGGGGCTGGCTTTAACCAAGTTTCACTAATGTCATAAACCTATCCAAAAGTGTGTCCACAACATTCGATAGAATGTGCAAAACATATCCAAAAATAATAATCCATGAAACATATTTGATAGATATCATGTAGAGACAGATATTGGACATTCTTAAGTATCTTCTGGATGTCCAGAACTTTGGCATGAATATCTAAAGACATACATTAGATGTCCTCTGAACATTTGTATGCTGTATAAGTATCTCTCAATTCCTTATTCCTCCTTCATTTTGCTTGGCGACCTGGCTTTCTTCTGTCTCCTATCTTAATTTTATTTCCTCCTCCATTCTCCTCTGAGGTCCCACTTCTTTCAATCTCCTTTCCTACTTCTTATCCCTCTTTGAAATTGCTTTGAGGCCTGGTCTCCTGTTTGCTTGCCTATTTCCTTCGTCTCCCTTCCATCTCCTCTATCCTGCTTTTATAAAAGAAATAATGGTTTTGGGATCACACAGGTCTTCTAAAGTGAGGGTGGGCTAAACTAGGATGCAAGCCGTTAAGTGAATTGTTAGGATAAAAGATTCAAAAGGTAGATGGGCAGGAGAATATGTAGTTTCAGAATGAAAACTGATGGAAATGAAGGGAGAAAATAGATTCAGAAGAAAGCAAGGGCTCGAAGAAGTATTGAAGAAGATATAAGTGGAGAGAATGACATGGGAAGATTTAACTCCTTCAAGAGGAAGTCGGACTCTTGAGGACACCAATCCATGATCACAGGAGATTGAAAAGAGAGATTAGAAATATGAAGAAAGCAAGGCTCCTGATAAGAATTGAGGGAAAGATAAAGAGTAGGGAGTAATATAGTAGGATGCAACACTGCAAAGGAAAATGAAGAAGAGATATGAAATAGGGAAGGAGATGGTGGTATGCAAGGCTCCTGAAGAGAATGTAGGGAGAGATAAGTTGATAAAGGCAAGCCAGATATCCTTGGAGGCTGGAGAAGAGATAAGAAGTACTGAAAGAAACAATATGATGCAATGGAGAGAGAAATATATAACAAGTGTAGAGGGAAATAGAATGATGCAATGTCTCCAAGAAGAGTGGGTGTGATATGGAGTAGAGAGGGGAAAGGACAAAGCCAAACTTAAAGGAAAATGGCAGGAGATAAGGTATATGGATTACATTATCAGGAAGCTCAGCCTCCAAGAATAATAGCAGAAGTGATAAAATATATGGCAAAATATATAAAGAAGCCAGGTCTCAACGGAGAATAGATAGAGGGGTAAGAAGTACAAAGGAAGATAGGGGATGAAATACCTTAATGAGAATAAAGAGAGAGACTAAGGCTAAAAAATAAATGAAGGAAGCCAACCTATAAGGAGAATGGATTATGATTAAGAGATTAGAGTAGGTAACAGACGGAAGTCAGTCCTACAAGGAAAATGAAGAAAGAGATATGGAATATTGAGAGAGATAGATAGGAGGTGTGAGGCCTCGAAAGAGAATGCAGGGAGAGAGGTAAGGAGTAGGGAGGGAGGCAGATGGATGCAGGGACTCAAATAAAAACAGAGGCAGAGATACGAAGTAGGATGAGAGATAAGAGGAAGTCATGTCCCCAAGGAGAATGATGAGTAATATATATGAAATATTGAGCGAGATATATATAAGCATGTGAGGTCTTGAAAGAGAATGGAAAGATAGATAAGGAGTGCGGAGGGAGTCTTACTGATGCAAGGATTTGAATAAAAATAGATGGTGTGATATGAAATAGTAGAGAGTTAGTAGAAGCATCCCTGCAAGAGGAATAATGAGAGAAATGAGGAATATTGGGAAAGAAATATCAGGCTTCGAAATTTAATCGGGAGAGAGATAAGGAGTAGGGAGACAGATTTATGCAAGGGCTCAAATAAAAATCGAGTGAGAGATATGAAGCAGGAAGGGGGATAGGAGGAAGTCAGGCTGCCAAGGAGAATGATGAGAGAGGGTAACATATATGGAACGAGATTGCGGAGTACAAGGTCTCAAAGGAGAATAGAGGGAAGCATTACAAATGGGAACGGAGATAGAAGGAAGCCATACCTCAAAGGGAATGGAGAGGGAGTACTAAGAAATACAATATTAGAAGGTAGAAGAATGCAATGTCTTGAAGAAGCATGGAGTAGAGATGAGGACTAGGGAGGTATATTCATGGATTCAGGAACTCACAAGAAAATAGAGGGAAGCATAATTAGGATTAGGAATTGAGAGAGGAGAAAGCCAAGCTTTGAAGGAAAATGAAGAGAAAGATGAGGTATAGGTATTAGGATGTCAGGAAACTGAGCCTCCAACGAGTATAGCAGAAGTGATAAGTGGTATGGAGGAAGATAGGAAGAAGTCATGTCTCCAAGGAGAATGGATATAAAGATATGAAGTACTGATTCAAATAGGGGATGGAAAACCTTAATGAGAATAAACAAAGGGATGAAGACAAAATAATGAGAAGTAGGAATTCAAACTCCAAGAGAACGGATTATGATAAAGAGATTAGCATTGGTAACAGAAGGAAGTCAGGCCACCAAGGAGAATGGAGAGAGAGATATGAGGTATATTGAGAGAGACACAAGAGGATGTGAGATCTCAAAAAAGATTGAAGAGGGAGAAAAGTAAGGAGTAGGGAGGGAGGCAGATTGATGCAAGGACTAAAATTAAAGCAGAGGGAGGATATGAAGTAGTAAGAGAGACCTCCTCCTAGAAAGTCGCCTTCAAGGAGAATGACGAGGGAGGGTAAGGAGTTTGGAAAGAGATCGCAAGATGGAGAATAGAGGAATGCATTATAAGTGGGAGGGAAGATATAAGGAAGCCAGGCCTCCAAGAGAAATACAGAGGGAGTTATAAATAGTACATTGGGAGGTAGAGAGTGCAATGTCTGGAATTGATTGATTGATTGATTTAGTTTACTTTACTTCCCATTTTTGTGCCTCTTGGCTAATTTGCGAAGATGGGGATGAGTGATGAAAGGATGAAATTGATGAGTGGACATTCACAAACAACCAAGCCTGAGTGGGATTCGAACCCAGGACCCTTGGCATCACAGCACAATGTGAAAACCACTCGGCCACAGGGTTCGGCTGCAATGTCTTGAAAAGATGTGCAGGGGATATAAGGGGTAGGAAGGAAGATTGATGGATGTAGGAACTCAAATGGTAAGAGAGAGATATATTACAATTGTAGATGGAGATAAGGGGATGCCTTAACTCCAAATAGAATGGAGAAAGAGATAAAGGAGAAGAGAGACATAAGGTAGGGCTCCAGGAGACTGATAAGAGTAGGATAGGGAGTATGGAGGTCAATGGGAGGATACAATGCCTCCAAGAAGAATAGAGGGAAATATGGATGTTAGGTGATAAGAGAAGAAATGGATTAAAGAGTAAGGTAAAGAGATAGAATGTTAGAATTTTGGAGGGAGGAAGCAAGAGTGTATGAAATATGTAGTTTATTACTTACCTCCCATGGGTTGCTCTTCCATCCTTTCATACCTGTGGTCTCTCTATTGTTGATGGTGTCTTCTCTCAGTTATTTAATGCTCTTCATGTTCTATGGAATTAACCTTTCAGTAAAATTGTTGGTGTACCTTTATATCTGGTTCTTTCCAATGACTCTTTGCAAAGTAAGTGGATCCTGTGAAGCAGAAGATAGGCAAAAGAAATATTATTTAGTGTTGTAATAAAGATCAGAGGTAGTATAAAAAGCACTAAATTATGTTGTAACATCTTGTCATATCTCAAGAGAATTTTTTGAAAAAAATTACAGTTTTCACAATGTTTTCCATGGATCCATACTATAATTATTTTTGGTAATAATTACTTCTTAGTTATGAAGTGTCAGACATATTATCAATATTTTGAAATCTGCATTGCATAAACTGATATCTAGTGAGTGATGTAATTTCTTGAATATTTGCTTTTCATTTGGGTTGAGGCATCCCTGATTCTTTAAAAGCATAAGTGGTTGGTTGAGAAAGAATGGAGTTTGTCACGTACATAAATTTAAAAAAATAATTAGAAAATCATATTAAGAAATGCTAACCAAAAATGTGTTATTTAGATAGTTAAATTGTTATCTTTTCTCTGTGAAAAGGCAAGCACAACATATAATAATTGCATTGGTTCTTTCAATTGTGAATCAGTTAAACATTCAAGCTTGCTGTCTTAGTGATTTCCATTAGATAATGTTGGAAATGTAATATATAAACTTAAGGAGTGAAACATTGCACAAATTTTAACTATGTTTCTCGAGTGTAAAGTTGGGATGAGAATTCTATTATGTATGTTTAAGTTAATTTAATTAAATACAGTATGAGTCAAAGCCATTGTAAACTAACAAGACCTTAATTGAAGTCATAGGTCTCTAATGAAATCATTACAGAACAAGGGAAACCAATTCAGTTTCTATCCAATTTCTCGCTTCTGCACATGCTCCATAAACACTAAAGATTATATATACTTACCATGATTACAATATTATTATAGATCTTTGATGGTGCAAGATGTCTCTTCCAGAAAGCACTCAAATGTAAATCTCTCATGCATCTTCTACACCCTGGAAACAAAGTTTTGCAGACCAATGGGACTCTGGTGTCTGAATGCATAACCTACTAATCCTGTGTGACGTTTGTAATACTCAATATTCTGTCTTATTATCATGATTAACCAAAAGTTAGAGGAAAACCATGTAATGTAAATGAAATACAAATGCAGCCATACACATTTAAAATAATAAGAAATATTTTCAAGCTAAAACCATGACTAACTTATTCTCTGACATTTTATTCAATGTGAATCCTCTTGTCTAGGGGCGTTTGCATTTCTCTCTTATCTCTCCCTGATATAAGGTAACTGGGGGGAATAACGCCTATTGAGGTAATAATGCCAGGTGGCTATATCTCGAAAAGTTGAAAGTGAATTCGAAAGATGGCATATGCAGTGTGTGCGTTACTCGCAAGTAAGTCACGTGATTCCTTTGTTCTGACGTCGTGCCATATTTCCCAGTGAGAGTTAGATGTTTGTGGTGAAAGCAGCTATTCGGAGATGCTGATGTAAAATTGAGAAGGTAAGTTCTTAGTGTGCAGACGTTTTTTGCTCACGTTAGAGGTTCGCGCTCTGTATTATTTTTGTACGTGGGTCGTTATGTTTTCCAAACATACTACTAACTAATTCCCTTTGTTTTCATGAAGAAAAAAATGCATTCCAAAAGAGGAACTTGCGTATTATGGGTAATAGTGCCAACTTCAATTTGGGGTAACAACGCCAACTTTGCTTTTGTTAATATGAGATATCTTCAACACGGGCACTTATTGTTTGCTTTCGGATTGTTTTTTTAGATGCCACGGAAGTACACTTACAGTTAAAGTTATAGATTTCAAGAGATAAAGAATGTATCAGTGCTGTAGAATATAAATAAACGTGGAAAATAGAATCCGTTTTTGTGTATTATATACGTACATTTCCATTTACTATATGTTTTTGTTAATATATTATATTATACATTGCATGTTATGGCATCTTCTAAATAGTTGTAGAATGAATAATGCTTCAAGTGTGTATAAAGTGAGTAATAACCATGTATCTTTTTTTATTAGGACATTTTTATAGTATGGCATTATTCCCCCTGCACATGCGGCATTATTACATGGCTATGTGGGAAATAATGCCATAATGCACCTTCTTAGAAAAAAGCACTCAGACAATTTACTATTTGAAATAAAGATACCATAATTTTATTGTTGCTAACGAAAAAATGCATCTATTGCCTTATTCAGTTTTTACATTGCCAGATGTTTTTATAATGCCAGGAAAAATCGAAGAAGCTTAGCATGGCGTTATTCCCCCAAGTTACCTTACTATATTTCATTCATGTACACTTTTCCCAATTTGAGGTTCTGCCCAATGACATAGTAAAATCAATGTCTTTCAATCAAGGGGTCCTGGGTTCTACACCTTGTGAAGGCACATAAAGTTCAGGTACCACTTTAAACTTTAGATCCAATCCTGATTAACCTTTATAAGCATTAAATGGACATAAAACAAAACTCGAACTCACCTTTGTTCTCCATTTGTGATGTCATAGTAAGTTTCCATATAATTCATACCTTTTGTAGATAATAAGTCTTCACTATTCCATCTGTGTGGTAAGTCACCCCATCATAAATACAGCTGCCATGCTATTTAAAAGTTGGCAAAGTTCAATATTCACATAAACTTTTAAGAAACTAATATTTAGGACTCATGTGAAATGTGCCTTTTATGACAAGAATAGTACAGCTGCATCTTGAATATATGCTTTTCAAGGAACTGTAACCAATGAATTTTTAATGTGGGAAAATGTAAAATATGAGAAAATTTTCCCAATTTTAGTTTCATTGGGACCACAAAGATAAAATGTGTGAAGCAAGAAAATAAAAAATCTGGTGGTATTTTCATTTCATTTCAACTTCTGGCACTTGTCACTTGGAAAAGAATCTTCAGAAATAAATGCAACATTTTATATCAAAGTCACATGACAAGCTGCACATAAAGTTTGCATACCATTTGGACTGGTTCATTTATTGATTTAAACATTACTTCTTTACAAACTTACACATTACACTTACAGAATTTTCACATCACATTTAGAAAATTTATCAAAGATCTGTTCCAATTATGCTAACAATGATTTTAGCACCACTACAAAATAATGTGTATGTGTGTGTGTGTGTGTGTGTGTGTATGTAGGTGGGTGTGTATGTTTATATATATATATATATATATACAGTGTGTCCAACAAAAAATTTACCAATAAATAATTTAAATAACTCAACATTCGTTAACGATAGAAATGTCAAATAATGTTTATTTGGAAGAGGGAAGAAAGGAATTTTTTACCACCAGAAGGGAAAAAATCGTAACATAATTAAGCGTATGCGTGGCTTTGTTCATGAGTAGTCTATACAATGGTGCCATTTACTGTTCTTCAGAAAGTTGAGTGCTGCTTTTGGTTTGCATAATTGAAGTCTCCTGTAATGGTACAAAGAAGATTCTGGCATAAATATGGACAGCAAGCACCAGAACGTCATTACATTGTTAAATGGCATAAACAATTCCTGGAAACAGGGTCTTTGTTGAGGAAGAAAAGAAGTGGTCGGAAGGATGTGAGCGAGGATAAAGTGGTTGCAGTTCAGGAAGCTTTCCAAAGAAACCCACATAAGTCTGTGAGAAGTGCTAGTTCTCAACTTCAAATTCCACATTCTACTGTGCATGATATCATACATAAAAGGTTAGGGCTTAGAGCCTACAAGTTACAGCTTGTTCAGAAACTAAAGTGCAGTGATAAACCTGCTAGGTTTGATTATGCTAGTGAAGTGCTATCACGGATTGATGATGACAATGAATTCCTGACACGCGTAACATTTTCAGATGAGGCTACCTTCCACATTTCTGGAAAAGTGCATAGGCATAACTGTAGAATATGGGGTGAGCAGAATCCCCATGCTGTTGAATATGTCACGAAAATCTACAAACTGCAATAAATCGAAACCCATTGATTTCCGACCCCCAGTGCATAGGATCAAATTTGTTGCAAATGTGCTCTAGTATTACCCCTTTCCAGGAATAGGTCGAATTACCAATCACCTGTATGTATATATATATTTTGTTTTTTATGCAGCAGGAAGCGAACAAAGTTAAGTGGGGCGGCTCATCCTAAACTTGCAAATGAAAAGCGTGAAAGAGAAGCAACCTTACAGAAAAAGCTTGGTACAGTGGACACGTATTTTAGGCGAAAGGAACAAGTGATTTCCGAAAGCAGTTCAAAAATTGAAGTGGAAGCGGCTACATCGAGTGAACTCTGTGAAACGCAAAATGTCGAAAATATTGTGGGTTTAGTGGAGGAAGAAAGTGCACCTGAGGTAGTGTCCCCTCAGTTCGTAGGAGTTCCTGATTGTGACAGTGAAAGTGCAAATTTCGTTAGTGACGATCCTGCCAAGTGGTGTGTGAATGAGTCTACAGTTGACATTGTTCTAAGACATGGAATTAATCAGAATGCTGAAAATGATTTTTCTAAATCGCAAAGACTCATAGCAGCTATGACAAGATTTTTGAATACATAATAGTGCTTTTTTCGTAAACTTATAAATGGCGAATCAATTTTGCGGAATTATTTGGTATATTCGTGCAGCACTGGTGCCGTTTATTGTGCATCATGCAGGTTGTTCAAGGGCAAGACAAACATCGCAACTCACGGACGGCATTTCAGACTGGAAAAACATTTCAAATATTCTAGCATCACACAAAAATTCTGAAGAACACAAAAACTGCGAGTTGGCACTCTTAACAAGGCAGAAATCTGTTGGGACTTTGGAGAACAATTTTCAATCACATATTCAGACGAAACTTACATACTGGGTCAGTGTCTTAAGAAGAGTTTTTGCTGTCGTAAAGAAGTTGACAAGTCGCGGGCTTCCCTTACATGGTCACGAAGAAAAATTCCATTCTCTGCACAACGGGCAATACATGATGTCTCTAGAGCTTATTGCCAAGTTTGATCCATTTCTTGCAGAACACATTGAACGGTATGGAAATCCGGGGAAAGGTCATACAAGCTACTTCTCTTCTACAATTTGTGATGAAGTTATTGAACTGCTTGTTGATAGAGTGAGAAAAGAAATTATTAATGAAATAAAACAAAGCAAATATTTCTCCATAATTGTTGATTCAACACCAGATATTTTATATTAGCCTGTAAAAATACTGCAAATAAGTTACTACTTTTCTTTTGAGAAGGGCGCACATTAAATTTGTGCCTAGGGGCGGCGAGGAAGCTTAATCCGCCACTGACTCTTCCTTCACATTATTATCATTAACCATACTATACACCATTGTGATGGATACGAAAACTCTATTGAATGAAAACAGTTTATTTTAGTTGCAAAATTATTGTAAGTAAACCTGAAGGAAATAAATATTTAACTGAATTTTAGGCCCATATCCCTTAGATAATTAGGCAATACTTCAACCATATTTCTTGGTTGCACCTCTACTCCCAGTTTGTTTGACCAAACGTCCTTCAGCTACTACCATTTTGCATTTCAATAGCTGCATTTCAATGTCAGCTTCGAACGAAATATTCATAGTAAAAAATTTTGTGCTTGTTTCACAGGCAAAACAACCATTCTGGTAAGTCATAACAACTTCATATTTACTTATTATTTAATATTGTTATTTTTTATTAATGATGATGTGACTCACAATTTATCAAGTAACAGCTAATGGTATGTGCAGGAACATTTTGAAAATCTGAACTAAGCAAATCGGAAATGCAAATTCAATAGTTTTGATTAAATGTTTACTATTTGCTAACAATCTCAATTATAAAATGAAACTTCATCCTGGAATTCTATTATATTTAAGCATGTGCACAAACATTACAATGTTGGGTCTAATGAAACATTTCATTAACATTTTTCTCAATGGTGTAATAATATATTACACAGTATTGCATTGTAATTTATCCAATAGAGGGCAGAGAAAAAACAATTTGAAATGCATATTTCAAATTTTTTGTCATGCCTTAATACAAGAAAAAAAACAAAAAAATTGAAATCGTCCCACACCCTATAATCCTAAACATTTTTGTACAAATTTCTGTTACAATCAACTTTCTTATATATATCGGCATTGTTCATGGGAGTGAATTACTGATGACAATTACCCACCAGGCTCTTGACAGTTTCAGTTCAAGCCTGAACTTACTATCCTAGAGAACTTTACTGTAGCAGATAATCAGGTTTTAAGCTTTTGCCAATAATAGATGTTAGGGGCGAAACGTGGCAAAAATAAAACTAAAATTTAAAAAAAAAAATCTGAATTTAATTATCAGCTTTGAAAATTTCTACCTTTTGGGTTGTGGGCACTACAACACCAGGGGTACCAGGTTCGAATCCTGGTTTAGGCATAGGTGTTCTTTGTGAATGTACCCTTTGTCAATTTTGCCACATCATCATTCATCCTGATTGTTGCATTTAGCCAAAAGTAGCTGTAGAGTAACACTAATTAAAAAGAAAAATCAAATCAAAATCAAATGCTTACTCCTCAGGAAGTACTGAGTTTGAATGCTAGATGTGTGTTTTGACTCACAACTGTTAACTTTGAACACCTCTTTTTAGTTCTCCTTACAAGAGATGTCTAGTTTTAAAAGTTTTTCTTCACTTTTTAGGGGAAATGCTCTACGAAATATTCACCCTAGGCTGGTATAAATATGATGCCCCTTCCAAGCTATTTTCTGTTCACTCGATTTTAGATATATTATATTATTAGTAAGGGACATGTTGTTTTCCCTGTATGGGCCTGATCTAAATACATTTTTTTGCCCAAAAAATTGTAACAATTTCTATAACACTTAGATTTCATTTACATGCAGACAGCTATATAGAAAGAAGTCTTCACAAAATCAAGAACTTCTATGTTAAGCCATCTAACTCCATTCATGACATTCTGGACAGGCAACTTTTATTTTGCCTTAAAATTTAACATCTGCACATTGTATGAGTATACAGTAACATGGGCACCCACAAGCGGGCCCCAGATACCTGGGAAAAGTTCATGTTAATTCAAATGGTGAAATATCTAGCGATATTATTACAAATAATATTATTTTCTGTGATTTACGGCATGTAAGTTACAGCAATTAGCTACCATGTCCAACAAAAAGAATGTCTTCACCAGACATCAGAATCATATTGACTGCCTAAAAACAGGTGTGCAGGACTGAAACTTTTTTGTCTTTACTTGATTGGAAAGGGAAATTTTATAACCCCGGCATTTTGAACTAAAAAAAATCACCATTTCATGATGGAAAAATAAATTCTGCTTCAGGAAATTTCCGAGATGGGATATTTTTTAAATTTCCCATCTTGAATGTGGTTTCTGTTCAATATATGCACATTATGAAAAAATACAAAATGACAAAGAACTATTCATCAGCAAAGTAACAGATATTTATAGAAAGAAATCAAGCGGGATCCATTTAGTAGACTCAAGTCTCAACTTGTTAACAACGCCAAAGTATTTTCAATTTATTTTCAATTTTATGATTTGATAAATAATAATAATAACTAAAATTTGAATTTCTCTAACTGAGAGCCAAGATGTAAAATGTCACTTTTCCCTGAATGAGAAAAAATCCTGCAGACGCTCTTGTATAATAATGTGCATACTTCTTTAGTTATGGCTGCGGAACATGGTACAGGAGTAATAGTAAGTAATGTGACAAAATTACTTTATGATTTGGCACACACCTGACATGTACTAGGTAGGAATTTTAGCGAAATATTCAGGCTCAACCAGATCCTGAAACTAGGTCTCAGTCATATCGTGCCATTGCTCTACCAACTTTGGTACCAAACCATCACTGGCTTCACCTGTTTTTTTGCTGTCTCCTTACAGGTAAACCAGCAAAAAATTTCTACATAATATGAGAAAAGTATTAATTTTTCAAACAATGTTATACATTATATTCAAAAGAACAGAATGAATTAAAAATTGTAGTCTTGAATGTCATGATGAATTATGCAGCTGAAAAGTGAGAAACACAGGATTTGTTCACACACACTGTAACCCAAATGAATCTACTCAGGTTGAAAATGTCACTATAGGTAACTGAAACAAAATAAATTACATTTTATATGCACAAAAATATAAAATGCTAAAATAGTGTAAAATGAAGGGAGAAATTTGGCATTTTTAAAATGAATGGCATCACCATGTAACTCAAAAAGAGGATACAATTTTCTAGTATTTACCATGAATTAAAACATGAACTTTTTGGAATAAATGGATACATATTAATGACAAATAAGCTAACTAAGAAGACACATGCTAACAAGAAGTTAATGCTGACAATTACATTTCCTGTTTCATGAAATGTTGCATTATCTTACCTGCACATTTTCTTTCTTGTCATTTTGTCCTCAACCCTGTAGACACAAAACATCGTCTAAAACATGAACATTTTGTAGTGGCACTGCTCAAAATATAGAAGTGTGATCAGTTTTGAGAGAACAAAGCTTCTTTCTTCAATTCCTGACCATATTGTACGATTCTGTCCAAATGTACTATGCTGAAAGTTCTAGCAATCAATATTCACTGATCATCTGTTTCACATTAATTGTGTACACACATCAAGAGTTTGAATCACTTATGGTGAGAAGCGCAAGCATAGAAATTAGATCACTTTGAGAACAGATGAAGTATAATCCCTCTCATCCATGGTAACACAGACAATACTACAACAATAAAATATGAAGTTGGTATGTTTCCTAATAATATACACTGATTAAATTGATGCACTAATAGAGTATAGTGGGAAAAGAGGGCACACTTAGTATTTGATCCACATATGTAAGCTACGAAAGCAGTCAGAATATTAAAAATTATACCTAACAAACTTTAAACATTCTTATTTCAGTTTCTCTAGGTCTCAGATTACAGTTTTAAATATATTTGTTGTAATATACAGGGTGTCCATAAAGTTTCACCCCACCCTGGCTATTGTGAGAATGGCTGTAAATAGGAAGAAATGGTGAAACACGTATTCCATGATGTTCAGGCGGAAACATTTTGAGGCCAACCATTCCCTACCCATGGCCCCCACAAGGGAATAGGCTGGGGTCGACTCAATTTTTTCAAATAGCAAGGGGGTCGAAGAACATGTCATTTGAAAGGTCTTATCATAACAACAATAATACAGCCAATCCGGGGTCTCTACAAAGCTCCAATTGACAATGGCATGAAATCAAATGTGGAACATGACCAACATTGAATAGGACTCCAACTCCTACAGTAGTAATCCTAGACAACAGTCAAAGCTGGAAAAATGTTCCTACACTGTAGCATGATTCGGAGATATCCTAGCAGTGTCTACAAATACATACACCTCCTTCCCCAAAAAGAGATGGCAAGCAACTGTACACAAATAAACCGCATATTATCAAGTCTCGTGAGATTGCTACCAGGAGGACAAGGACCGACAATGCACAATCATAACTCAAGTCAAATGGTGAAGGAGACACATAGTTACATGTAAAATGTCACCTGAAGCAAATGTGGGGGGGGGGGGGGTACAAGATTTTACAACACATACACCACTAAAAGTCAAAATGAACTTACCTACTATTTACAGAATATTTTCGAAATGAGAACCATTCACTTCTTGGCAGTAGAACAGACAAGTATGAAATGCATGTCGCACTTTGCTGAACATGTCTGCTGTAATGGCTCTACATCATGACATCGACTGAGTTTTCTACAAGATCCATTACCAAGGGATCCACTATGTCACATAGAATTTGCAGGTACAGATTACCGTTTAAATTGCCATTAAGAAATAGGGGTCCAATTATGTGGTTTCCTAAAATACCTGCCCACACATTAACCTTCTCAGGTCTTTGCATATGGCCTTCCCTCACAACATGGGGATTAACATCTGTACATACTCGTACATTGTGTTTTTTAACACAGCCATATAGGAAAAAAAAAAATTTTGGTCACTGAAACAGATGTTGTGTAAGGAGTTGTCATTGTTAGCAATCCTGTCACACATAATTTCACAAAACTCAATTCGACTATCAAAATAATCATCTCCAAGTTCTTGCTTTATCTGCATTTTGTAAGGATGAAATTTGTGTAATTTTAAAACCTTACTGATAGAAGTCCATGGAATGTTACTTGCTTCTTCTATTTGTCTGAGAGACGTTTCAGGGTTTACAGTCATGCATCCTATAACTTCCAACACTGTTGCCTCATCAGTGTGAGGTCGTCCAGGATGTCATCTGACAATGATGTTTTGCATTTCACGGAATTTTTTTACAAGGTCTGAAACATACATATGGTCAATACTAGGGCGTTGGGGATACAATTTTGTTTAATTGTCTAGCAGTGGCACATTAGCTTCTGCCACATTCACCGAAATAAAATATAATTTTCACTTTGTCTGTGCCAGAATGTGCCCTTCTGGCACCATTCACTTTTCTTGTCATTGCAAACACTTTAACCACCAATACACACACACACAGAAACAAGTTACAGTACGGACGCAATAACAAGCGGCATGCAATCAGAATGCAGAATGGTAGAACGTGACCAAATTCTGTCTCATCGTTGGCTGCCATGTGGCTGGGGGGTTTCTACGTTGCCACGTTTGCACAAACACATGGACAGGCTAGTCAGCTGTTGGCAAGCTCAGGAAAAAAGCGTCACGCGAAATTAAGCACGTATGTATCAGTATGCTAATATATGTTATTTCCATCGTAAAGTGATAATTTAACGAATCTAGAAGTTTGAATCTGAAGTTTCCTTCGTTGTGTTTTTATTATGGTACATTGCAAGCATCAGCTACCGGCATCTTTTTATTTATGTTGTATTGCATCACAATTACCAACAAAATAAAATGCGTCTTGTGTTATGAACAACACTGTGGCAAATCGTTCTCCTTTGATTTCATGCCGCCTCTCTTTGCCTTTTTTGTCATGCTGCAATTGCTGAAGCTTCAAAACTTACAAATGAAATGTGTTTCTTGAAAATTAGGGCAAATTACGTATAAACAAATTAGGTACAACTTCGTTTCGTTATATGTTTTTAAATTATATTTTGAGGAACCTACAAAAATTCACCTCTAAAACATAATTTTACAGAACTGAGTTACTGTATTACGGAGAAGAATTTATCAAGAACAGATCAAATTTTGATTGAGTTGGTGTTTTAAAGTCCACTTTATGCACACTACGGCTAATCTGGAATGGACCTACAGTTGGAAGTGGGATCCGAACCACAATGTGCCTCGACAGGGTATCAAACCCAGGACTACTTGATTACAAGGTGACAACACTTACCCTACCACTGTGCCATCAGGGAGGCACATGTGGGTGTGTGAAGTGAGATAATTTGGGAAGCTATATGAGAATACAGGCTCTGGCAATACAGAGTTCAATAAATTACAAAGAAACGCTTGCCAATTGCTTGATTTCCTTAACATTAATGATTCATTTGGTGCATGTGTTATTAATGCTTTGAGCTACCTGTATGTAAAAACATAAAAAAATGAATGAAAGAACAGAAGTAGTAGTTAAAGAATCAGTTGTTTTTGCTTACCGGCTACCATTGCAGTGGCGCTATCCCAAGATCATCTTCATTGTTGGTTGGTAAAGGAACATCTTCATCTGAGCTACTACTGTCACTGCTGTCTTCCCGCCCAAGTGAAATTACAAAATCCTCCATTTGCTGCTCTTCAACTCCCTCCTTTTCCCATGCTTCGGAAATAATCTTCCTTGTGTGTTCTATAGCCGAATGCCACCTATCTGCTGTCACATCCCCAATAGCCTGTTCTGTCAATTGCAAAATTTTAGATGGTGTAAAAGGTGGCAAAGTGTTCCTCTGTGCTACCAGCCCTTTGACCTGTGCCCAAATAAGTTCGATGAGAAAAATGGAAGTGTCCCGTTGTTGAGTGTTTAACCAGATGTTTAATCCTACACGTGTTTCTGTGTGCTCGGGAAAATCCTGAAGTAGGTCAATATGGCAACAGCGCGTCGCTACCAGAGTGGGTGGTTCCACGCCACTTGTAGTAGAACACAGTGTGTATGACACTACAACTCTTCTATGTGCCTCCTTCACCATTTGACTTGAGTTGCAATTGTGCATGTCGGTCCTTGTCCTCCTGGTAGCAATCTCACAGGTCTTGATAATATGCAGTTTTGTGTATAGACACTTGCCATCTCTTTTTGGGGGGCGGACGTGTATGTATTTGTAGACACTGCTAGGATATCTCCGAATCACGCTACAGTGTAGGAACATTTTCCCAGCTCCGACTGTTGTGTAGGATTACTACTGTAGGAGTTGGAGTCCTATCCAATGCTGGTCATGTTCCACATTTGATTTCACGCCATTGTCAATTGGAGCTTTGTAGAGACACCGGATTTGCTGTATTATTATTGTTGTGATAAGTCCTTTCAAACTACATATTCTTCGACCTCCCTTGCAATTTGGAAAAATTGAGTCGACCCAGCCTACTCCTTGTGGGGGCCCGAGCAGGGTTATGGTTGGCCTCAAAATGGACTTTATGGACACCCTGTGTGTGTGTATATGTGTGTGTGTGTGTGTGTGTGTGTGTGTATGTATGTATGTAAAAAATGGCAAAAACGTACTTTCACCTGCTGGGATAAATGTTAACATGTAGTGAGGCAAAAGTTCAAATGTAGGAAGGAATTTAAAAATGATGTTAGACAGTAAAAGCGGTTTAAAATTTGTACTGAAATTATTTCCAATAGTACTTACTCTGTAGCATTCTCAAACCTGAGTGTTTATGCCAGCAGCAATACAGTCTTCCATCTGTCCCTATCCTGGGCAAGATCAATCCAATAATTTCCATCCTTACCAATTTCCTTTAGGTCCATCTAAACGGAATCCCTTCAATTTGTCTTGGCCTTCCTACAGGTCTCTTACCATGCGGTTTCCCAACGAGAATCCTGCAAACTCCTCTTTCCTCTCCCTTTCATGCCACATGGTCTACCCATCTAAGTCTTCTTGATTTAATTATTGTAATAATAAATGGAAATTAGTACACAATATGCAGTTTTAATTTTTGTTGCGAGTCTAACTTCCAATGTATGATGGATACTTGCACTGCACACCATTTCCACCTTAGCACTCAAATAATAATAATAATGGCATGGCCCAAAACAAAGGATAGCCTAGGGACACAAATTTTATATACTCCCCCTAGATACAACAGAGAAAATATTAATTTCCGATCTCATGTTGAAATAAAAAATGACACAATGATTGTTGCCTTTTCTGGAAGACACTACACTTATACCTTTTAACCCTATGTTATTTCTTTCAAAACCAGAAGTAAACTGGGACATAGGGAAGTTGCACAAAAATGTAAACATGAAGTGAATATGTAGTGAGATGCTCGTTTCATTACTCCGAACAGTTACCAGCACTAATAGCTACTTTTTCTATATAAGTGACAAATATAGTGCATGCATTAAATCCACACATACCCTACTGCTTCAAATGGCTTGAATCTTGTTAGCACATTGGCATAGTGTTAAACCTGACAAAATCTGCAAAAGTTCCTTCCCTGGTTTTCAAGGAAGTAAAAATAAAAGTATCTCCAGATCTTTGGCTTCGAATATGTTTCACACAAAAGAGATTATCTCAACCTCCACGGTGGAGAGGTTAGCTCAATGAGCTAAGTTGCCAGAGGTTCTGGGTTTGAATCCAGATCTGCGCATGCGTGTTCCTACATCGATTTCATCATATTATCACTCATGGTCACCATTGCGAGTAGTCAAAAGTAGTAACAAAGCGACTCTAAATATGAAAAAAAATCAAAGAAAGTGGACTATGCTGATAAAGATAAGGTTCCCTGTAATGGTCTAACATCTTCTTCTCATGTTTGAGCCTAGCTAAATTATGAAATCCAAGAGTGTAGGAGGTGGTTTACACTAAAATTTGGTGTCCTCTCTTTCAGCACAATGAACCACAATGGTGCCTGTGCTCTCTCGAACGAAGCAGTTTATGACAGGAACTCAATAGAAAGTTTTGCTTGCATTTTGAAACTTTTTCCTGTTTGTAGTACCTTTGCCGACTATGCATTGAGCTCTATCGATAATGTTTATTTTCTTTTTATATCACAATCGTAAAAATGAATATACTTAATGTCATTTAAAGGTCATTGTTGATCAGAGGAGTGAATTGTTAGTAGTGAGTTTCACTGTTGTATACGGTACTATGGAAACGAAACTCTCAGAGGCATATTAATAAGAGCAATGAAATCGTCAAATTTCTTTTACTAACATGTCATACAGAGGTTGTCCGCTGGGGGTCCTATAGAACATGATTGGTGGTGACAGCGTGGTATCTCTTAAGGTGAGTACCCATCAAACATGGTCGGATATAAAGCGAACAACCTGTAATGAACATTATAGGAATGCAGACAACCTAATTGTGATGATGAGAGCAGATAGAACCATAATGGTGCAGAAGTAGAATGAAGACAGCACTTGATTATGTAAAGGTTGATGTAGCATGTGTATTGAACACCCAGGAACTTCATTCATAGCAGAATTTTTTAAAAGTTATGATACATGTTTTAATAGAGAGTACAAAATGTAATTCTAGTAGTCTGCTAAAAATAGCAGATCATTCCGATTGCATTGGAAGATTTCCATCAAAATGCTGTTGCATAGTTATAAACTGATTGATGAATAATCTTCTGCTACATTGCATTTCACAGCCACAACATCCATACAGCAGTGGCTAGCATGCTGGGCAATGAGAGCACTTCTGCCAGCACTTAGATCCACAGCTTCACACTGTGTCAGTGCTTCAGTATCCAGATAGCTGGTGTCCAGTTTGCATCTGTTAAGTGCTAATTCGTTAACAAGTGTTTTGAATTGCTTTGTTTTTGTTTACGTACTACTGGTGCTATTCTGCAGTCTAACAATGTCACACTATATGTACAATTTACAACAACGAATTTTCTTGTAAGACTCTTATGTCATTACAAATTCTTGTAGAGATGTTAGAAGGACTTTTGCAGCAGAATTCTCAGATGTTCCTGTCTCATACGGAGACAGTGTTGGAAAACTTGTGAACAAATTTAGGAAACAGTGTCTGTTCTTGATAAGAAGTGAAGAGTGAAACTGTGTGTGCTTACTGAGAAGGAACTAGACGACATTGGAGCACGAATAGAACATAATCCTCAAAAATCCCTCTGGCTCCTTGTGCAACAAAAAGATATTTCCATGACGTCTGTGTGGCAAGCTACTAAGCTTTTAAACTTGAAGCCATACATTAGAAGAATTAATGGAATATATTAGGAGAGAAGTTGAAGCAATTTCGGAAGAGGAACTGATATGTGTTAGTGAAAATTTCCTAAAAATATGCCATAAATATGTGGATGCAGGGGGACAAAATTTCCAACACCTCTTGTAACAAGGTATGTGCACATTTCATTAGAGAGCTACCAGTTCCAGTTATGCGGTTCTTGCATCCAGTTTGCCAGCAGATGCACTCTCACTGCCTGGTGCACTAGCCACTGCTGCATGAGTGACTTGACTATGAAAGGCACTGTATAAGTACCTTAAAAAACTGGAAATTAAACAAAAATTTATATCATTCCTGAAACCCTGCTTTCAATGTTAATAGGGAGAAAAAAGATTGAGAAAATCTACTGTGGATTTGTTAAAAATATATGTTTCTATTTGTGTACACATATTTACTTAATTCTTAAATATCTTTAGTACATTGAATAGAGCTCTTTCTACATGTTTATTACATTGAATACAACAAATTATATTAAAAGTTAAAATCTTGGAAACATACTTATGTAAAAAATTGAACAAAAAAAGATTATCTTTTCTTTTATTCTCTCAGTGTTTAAATCGAAATGCAATAGACTTCAGTTGTAGCAGTTAATCATAAGAGCCTTTGTATCTTGAAATAGAAAGAAGAACATTATTTAGGGATATTTCAAACTGACACTCTTAAGGATTATAGGCTCACTGGAGTAATGACGAAATTACATAAATAAATATGAACGAGATGAAAGCAGAAGCTATTCGCATTGCTACAGAAGGGACTCTAACGAGCAAGGTTAACCAGAGGGTAAATGGCATATGCCATCGTATACTACAGCCCTGCACATCCCCATATATTAATTAACACAACAAGACTTGTTCTATAAAAATTTGCTATGCTATACTAGGATATTATGTGTTATTAGCAAGCAAGATATTGAAAAATTCCACGTTGTATGTTTTACATAATTGCCTTGAATATTTTCAAAATTATCTAAGAGCACCATCAGGGTTAGATATTGAGAACATATTTGCAACATGTGGTATGTGAGGCCATTTTTAATAGAAACATGGTTTCAAGAGGAAATTAAAAATGTTTCCTTTCCTTTCTCCAATCGTGAAATATGATAAATTTTGCATTCAAGTCTGTTACTGCATCTTTCAATCCAAAATGTGTAATTGTAATTTTTATTTTAATATCTTCTTTCTGCCACTTCTTGTAAATTGGGATATGAGTATGAGTGATGCTTAGATGAAATATGTGAAGGGACACTCACATAGAACACTTATGCCCAAAATGCAGTGACGTGCGGTGACGTCGACACTTGGGGTAGCAGTCAGTGGCATGCTCAATGGGAAGTTTGGGGGGTTGGTGTGGGTCACACCCCTTCCCCTTTAGGGCCTAGTA
Source organism: Lepisma saccharinum (assembly GCF_977018435.1). NCBI lineage: Eukaryota > Metazoa > Arthropoda > Insecta > Zygentoma > Lepismatidae > Lepisma > Lepisma saccharinum. Next base: position 48,300,229 of record NC_139243.1, read on the forward strand.
TTCCTAAAAAAAAGAATGTCAATAACAGGAAAAGATTACAAAATGATGAATGAATACCAGAAAAAGTACACGTAAACCCCACCCACATTCGAAAATAAAAAACTATTTGATTTTACTACTAAGCCAGAGATCCTGGGTTAGAATCTCAGCTTGGCCATGGGTATTCTTTGTGTGTGTGTCCCTTCATCAATTTTATCGTATCATCTTCGCGATTAGCCAAAAGTGGCGGAAAAACGAAGTAAAATAAACCAAATCGAGCAATCAATCAAGGATTTCATTTCATTTTTTTTACTTAGCGTCGCTTTTTTGTCACATTTGGTTAATTGCGAAGATGATACGATAAAATTAATGAAGGTACAAACACAAAGAACACCCATGCCCAGGACGGGGTTCGAACCCGGAACTCCTGATGTCGTAGCGTGCTGTAAAAACAACTCCCCTGCGGTTGGTTGATTTGCTGTGTTTTAAGTCCACTTTATGCACAGAAACAAAACAGGAAACAAATCACACTTTTTTGTAGTTTCTTCAATAATATTCATTTGACTTTTTGAGTTATGAGATACATTTTTCATTCCGAATTATTTCATTATTCACTGCAGAGTACAACACATAGGACAAGAATGCGCACTCATCACGTGTTCGAATCCTGGCCTGGATTGTTCATATGAGGTCCTTTCATCAATTTAATCATATCATCACTCATCCTCATTTTCGCGACAACCAAATGTGGCAGAAAAGCGAAGTAAAATAAACCAATCCAACAACAATATGAACGCGCGTTCTCCTGCCCAAATAAATACATCCGTATTTATGACTGTTAGAGGCCGAGAGTAGTATATTTAAATAAAAACTACTGAAACGAGAGTGAGAGAGAGCCCGAGCACATATTTGTAATTTAATCATTATATATTCCATATTTGAAAAATAAAAAAGAAAGAAAGCATAACATTATTGTCTGCACATAACACGTTCCCATTTCATAAATAATAAAACTACACCCCATATTATACATACGCACATATTGTACAACGTGTAAAAGGTTGTGTAAATACAGAGAACATAAGAACATAGAGGATTTACAAAAAAATCTATGAGAAACCACTCCCCTATCTGTCCTATAGGAGATAGACTGGGGGACCTGAAAGCACAGGCTTTCAACCATTGCAGCGGGGAGCGAGGAGGCAAGGGAGGTAGAGGTAGAAATCTTCCTTTTCCTTGGGGCGGCCGTTTCTACCTGGAAACTGGTCTGGCGGAAGAAGAGCGAGCTAGGGTATCCAGCCAGCTTTGCCCGCGGAGAACACCAATGGACGAGAAGCGCGTGGAAAAGACAGTGTTGCGTATGAGCTGTGGTGGCTTTAACAAGACAATAAATATTGTGATTTGAATATAATTCGAGATGTGAGATTGATTGATCTATCTCTGCTAGACTAGCTACTCCTCAGTGCACGTCACTGCCAAAATGGGACACTTTCAATGAAATTTTGGTGATGAGGTCAAATGTTGACTGCTTAATGCACTTGGCCACTGAGTTAGGTCCAATGTGTAGGGGCAGACGTTAATTGCATAATACTCTTTCATTTTACTTTTTTTTTTTTACGTTCCTTCTCCATTTCTGTACACTGGTTAATTCTAATGATATAGATGTATGATGAATCAACAAATAGATATACGAAATGCTATGAAGAACTGAGATTGAAACCAGAACATGATATAAACACTGTATGATGAATGTTAGTGGGAATGCTATCCACACATCAGAATTTATGTGAAACAGACAAACATAAATAAATGCTCTCCTCATCTTTACTTTCATGTAGAATATAATGAGTAGAATATCTACTCAAGAATATGAATCAGTAAATTAAGAGTGCTTTAATAAAATAAGAGAGTGTGTGTGTGTGTGTGTATATATATATATATATATATATATATATATATATATATATATATATATATATATATATATATATATATATATATATATAAATATATATTTGGTCTAGGAATTAATTCATGGGGCTGTTACGCACACATTGAAGCTGTAGTTCAAACACAAAATACATAAATACCTTAAGAAAAATATTGTTCATCGCGAGCCACCACTTTTGCCCATCTGTCAAGCAAGTTACGGATTCCGTGGCAAAAGAAGTCCTCATCCTTTGAAGCAATCCAGTCAGAGACCCATTTTTCGATATCTTCTGAAGCAGTGAACCGCTGTCCAATCAAATCGTTATTCATGCAATCGAACAAGTAGTAGTCTGAAGGAGCAACGTCTGGTGAATATGGCGGGTGGGGTAAAACTTCCCATCCGACATTTTCTAAATAGGTTTTGTCCAGTTTTGCGACATGTGGGCGAGCGTTATCATGTCGTAACGTACTCTGAGTACGTGGGATCGAACCAAGAACCTTCACCATTGAGGGGGGTGATGTAGCTCGCCTAATCATTCATCCTCCTCATTTGAGCACTCGCCCTTCAAGGTAAGCCTAATGGTAATGGGCGAGAGGTACTAACTACACACTTGGAAATGGCAAAACACAAGCTTCTGGATTTATACCTTCAAGTCTAGATCAACATGGTTGGAAGTAACAATACCTGTCTGTCTCTGATGATACAATTCCCCGCTGATAGCTGTTCATATCGAAACGTGTTTGATGGCTCAATCTCCTCAGTTCCTTCTTGTTCGGCGATTCCAGGCCAAAAGACCCCACACCACACATTGCTCTCTGTTTTGTTCTCTTTCCTCCTTCCCTGGTCGTTGCCCTGAAATACCAGCTGATCAGCACCTTAACTCCAATAGACCAGGAAGGATTTGTAAATTACTGATGTGACATTCTTTGAATGCCTGAGAGAGCAACGGCTGGCGACAGGGGTTATGAATTCAGGCTAGCTATAAATCTCAATTTAGAAGAGATTGATACGATTACCCCCTCTGGAAAAAATTTCCAGAATTGAAATTTATATTTAAGGTATCCATGTTGATCTATCCTTATAAATCGAAGTTTTTATTAAAAACATAGAAAAAATAAAAATGAAATAAAACCATAGTTTCCGCCAAAACCGAAAAAAAAAATAATGATAACAGAATAGTAATTGAGTAAATACTTGGCGATACTTCAGACGCGAGAACTGGCCATAGGCATAAATGTACTGTCTGGTGTAACTGGCCGTAAGAAAAACAAATAAGAAGCTCGCATCTTTGCTTAGTAAAAAAAAATAGCACAGTGCTTAACTTGCACTTTGATACTCGCTCACATAATCATGCATGGAATGAGCGTACCGTCAATTTTGTAATAGATGCGGAAGATTGACATGTGATGATCACTGACATAACTGACGTAACATGTTAAAGGTGTGGCCAAGCAACAATGATGACTGCTTATGACCTGAGGTCGCCAAAAGGGGGCGTGAACACACGTGTGCGTTAGTAGTCAACACAAGTGGACTCACACGACACATATTTTCACATGAGTTAAAAAGTACCGTAAATTCGCGGATACACTACGTAGTGTTTGTATGTGTGTATAATAAATATATTTCCACTTGGGTTCTTCTTGTTTTATATTGCGATGCACACGCATTCACTGGAAGTGTTTGGAGTTGTCACGATAGTTCAGTGGATTGTTATCACTCTCGGCACTACTGGAATTACGGATGTAAGTATGAATTAATATTTGGAATCCATGAAGCACACACATACACTTGGGGGAAACATGCCGTCGAGTTACTGTGAGACTTCCCTTTGTAGGTTGATGCACTTAGCAATTTTGCTTCGATGTTTTCTTTAAAGCTGGTAAGAAAAAGATCGACAAGGGCATGTGTTAAAAGCACTGTTGATTAGTATTGTTCGGTGTACTTAATGATGAATAAACGACTTTTAAATATTTTCACATGGTACACTCCCGTGCAAAAGTTGCACAACTGCTTGCACACAGATTTTCATTTCAACGTTTCTTTCAAGGAACTAAGTGAGAAACGGTCGACAAAATTGTAGACACTGGCGAAACACGATTTTGTCATGCAGCATATTCACTTAAACCATGTAAAATTGCACCGTTGATAAGCATAGTTTGTGCATTTATGGAAAAGTGAATGAGACATGGGACGTTGAAACTCACTGAGTACACTCCTGTGCATGATGTTAAAAGACAGGTTGCACACACTGGAAGGTTCTTCTTTGTGGGTGTAAAACTGCTTTACATGAAAGTTGTAGAGTTGAATGTGACGCATTACATGTCACATAAAAATGCACTTTCGTAAACACTGCGGAATGACTTTTTAGGAGGGGTCATGTACATTCTGTAATGCAAGTGTACAGAGGTGAGAATTGTAAACACTAGGATACGTCCTTGATGAATTTCTGCTTCTTCATTGGGTGAAATTTATAAAGACTGGCAGATTTTGGGGAACGTTTACACACAGTGATGACTTGGATTATGTAAGCTGCACTTTTGATTGAAGTACCGTGATATTTGTGGAAAGCGATGCACTTTCGGAACAGGAGCATATTGTGTGTAGTTTGTGGGGACAAAACTACGGTGTTCATTCTTCTTTCTGGTATTCTGCTCTCTTCCCTGCTCCCTCTTCATGTCTTCTGTTCTTCTTTTCTGCATCTCTTCTGTTCTTCTTTTGTGGGAGCATTGATGGGGAAAGGGACTGAAGAATTTTGTCCGGTTTGGGAGTTTCTTCTTATAAAAAGGGTGGAAAGTGTTTGTTCCATGTACTAAAATATTGGCAGGCTGGCTGGCTCACATGGCTGTTGCATGCTGTTGTCCTGGGAAGCTAAACCGTCGGGATGCGTGCAGATTCGGGTTCGAATCCCGTTCTCCTCGCTGGTGATTGGCCAAACTGCTGCATGTTGATTCCCAATAGATACGTTGGGAAAATCCTTCTCCTGTTGATAGCTCTTGACTGGTGTGATGAATAGACAGACTTAGGTAAAGGATAAAGTATAATTTCGTAAACGGGAAATGAGGAAAGGGGTGTTGATCTAGACTTATTAACACAAATACAGAAATTCAACTGCTTTGCCATTCCTCGTATGAACATTTATAAGTTACCACGATAATACAATATAAAGAAAGCTAATAACCATAAAATAATAAGGTATGTAATTAGAGTGATACTAAATAAGGTTAGTTATATTTATGTGAGAATTCATAACGAAACCAATGAAATATTTGTTAAAATTATCGAAATTATTTCTTTAATTTCCCTTGTGCTATGAGAAATGTCCTGTTTCCGTTTGATTTTATCCTGATTTAAACCAACTGTACGTCTATTTCCCAAAAAACTTACATACTATAAATATCTCTATGAAAAACGGTAAAATTTTGCGAGAAAAACGCAAAAAATTCGTCTTGTTGTTCCTTTTGAAAATTATTGGTCGTGATTAGTCTGAAGTGCATAAATGCGACGTTTTACGGAAAAAAATTATCTATATAGAACAAAATATCCCTAACATTGTTTACATGAACTTCTATCGTGAAAATCAAATTCTGATGGCTATATGCGTAACTAAACTGATCCCATAAAATTTTAATGAACGACCGCCACTAATGCGAGAAAATATGCAAAGCCTATGGTAAGTGTTTTCTGAGCTTCCAGCGTGTTCAAAGTACTCGGGAGAGAGCTTGAGTGCAGAAAAGGAATTTGCAAATTCAGCTGCAATGTATTTCTGCTTATCGTTGCATTCCGACGTTGCTTGGACTTAACTGACTGAGTTCTCTACAGCGACAGGCGTGATCGGCGACTTCGGGGAAGTTCGGGTTCCGTTCGGGATAGCGAACGAAAAAATCGTTGCTTTGGGCAACAAGCAAAGGAACGGAGGACGAAAATGCAAGCTCTGATTCGCTGATTCGTACGCTGACGCGTGAATGTATACAAAACTTTAACTTACTACGAACAAAGTCTAGTAAGCGCTGCGAGAATCGAAATGGAAGTCAAGGACTTTTGAGAATTACATCATAGGTGGAATGGAAAGGGAAAAAATATCGTTGCGCTTGCGACAGTGTGTTACTTGAACTCTTCCGTGCTCGTAATAACAACAGTTGGGAAGCTGTTAGCAAACTAAATGACTAATAAACCTTGCATAAGGTACAATCAAACGTAAAAAATGAATTATAGTTAAAATTTGAAACGTAATTAATATAAAAATTCTAGGCGAACATGAAGTCGTAAAAAATATGGTCTGTAAACGACACAACAGGTTCGGGAACCTGAAAATTTGGCTTACTTTCTGCTTTTAAAGTAACACTTGAAACTTTCTCGACTTTTACTGGTGACTGATACGCAAATGACTCTTTAACTTTTACAACTGGCTGAACACAGGGTGAAATAGGCAATTCACTTTCCATTTTGCGACTGTTTTGAACAAAATTAGGACCCTTGCTTACGGCAAGTTTCTGAACTCTATCTTTAACGGATAAAATATTCTTCGGCAAATCTATACTGTCGTCTTTAGTGACTAAACTATTTCTGGATACATCTTGAACTTCTTGTTGTACCCTAGGTTGAATAATAATGGACTGAGGCAGGGGTGGGGTACCACTTCAACAATCGGTGCAACATCGTCGTAAATCTGGTCAATGGGCGGTGAATCATTAAGTTTGCTTAACTCTTTCGCTGCGGTCGTCGCATTTATGCACAGCACGCCAGGTGCCTTGCTCCGCGGAAGTCGCATTATTGCGACTTCGTACTTCCACTCGCTGCGGGTGTCGCATTTCTGCAGTACGTTGCTTTTAGTAGCCTTCTGACATCTGTTGATAGTATTTGGAACTATTTAAACTTGTAGTTTTGTTTTTATCCGTATGATGTCGCTAATTACGCTTCCGTTTAGAATTCTTTGACATACGAGCGTTGAGTGCTCTGACATGTCAGTTTCAAATGCATGTTCGAATGTAAACAACACGACTTCGTCAAGTCGTCAACACTTGTCTGATAATGATGTTACTCAACTGTTATTTGCCAACTCAGAATCAGAAGGTGAATTAAGTTGTGACGATAATAGCGACAGTTTTTATGAGACTTTAAGTGGTGACAGTGATTTGTGTAGTGTCTGATGAAGAATTTGTACCTCCCTCCGTAACATCATGGAGCAGATGTTTTTGTTTTTTTTCAAAATTTCAAAATTTTTCAAAATATCATACCACCAGGGTCTACGTACAGAATGGTTTGCCAGTGCAAGGAATGACTTTTGTAAGTTCTCTATAACATATTTTGCAATGTAATTGTGTAAAATTATTGTTTCTAAAAAAATGTTTGTAAAATTGTTGTTTCTAAAAAAATGTTGTTGTTTTTTCAAAATTTCAAAATATCATACCACCAGGGACTACAGAATGGTTTTCAAGTGCAAGGAATGACTTTTGTAAGTTCTCTCTCATATATAATGCAATGTAATTGTGAAAATTATTTGTTTATAAAAAAAATATATTTTCAAATTTAATTACGCAGCCAAGGGATATTGTGTGACAGAGAATTCCGCAGTGAAAGAGTTAACGGTAATTCGTTGGTACACTCATGATCATAAATAATAGAATTCTTGCGTTGACATTGAAAATAACAGATTATGAAAATTATAAAAATACTAATAATAAATGTTGTTAATAATAAAATTGTAATTATATTATAAGGATAGTCAAAGGACTTGTTCAACAGATAAATAAAATTAGAAGCATTTAAGTGTGGAAGTAATCCGTTTAAAATAACTAAAATCGCAATGATTTTCATGTTGCTTAGGCAATCAAAACAAACAGTTCTTCAAAACTAATACGTACTTTAAGCCTGCCTAGTCTAAATTAATAGATATTTTAACTCAGTTTTTAATTATTTCTGACTCTAGGCTCAATTTATCTGCGTAATTTATTTATTTAATATAATTTCTTTATTCTCTAAATTTATTAGCATTGTTTAACTTATGTTATTTTAAATTTTACTGCAAACTTATTTAATTTCAGGTGTTATCTTTATGTTTAAATACTTTGAAATCAATCGAACCGTACTGAGGTACAAGGTAAGGAAAAAATTGAGACTGATTTACTCCTGACTACCTGAAATAAAATAATTATCATTATTATTTATGCGATCTTTAAATGCATTAAAATACTAACATCACTGAAACTTGAAGAATCTTTAATTCTCTCTACTCATTCTAAAATATGCTTAGCATATTATTGTGGCAAAGCTTTATACTAAAACCGTTGTGGTTTAATCATAATCATTCTGCGATGGCAGAATGGATTTCCAGGATTATCGGTTGCAATCCAATATCCGAAGGAAAATACTTGTTATACGAGCGCAAAAAAAATCTTGACGTCGACGTCTACATATTCATATAATATAAATAATCTCATAACTGGCGCTTAAAATAAACTTTGCTAATATAATCATATACCTTCTTCTGAAGAGTAACTATAAAATTCTAGTGATGTATTCGCTGAGCTAGTATTATTACATACTGCAAAAAAACTTTTGTGCCTAATGCACATTATTAAATAATAAGTCTGCTTTTAATCTTTAATATTATTAGTGCCATTTTATTATAAATTATTATTATGTCATGCAAGTGAATTTAAAATATTAGACCTGTTTCACTTTAATAAATGCCGTAACTTGGAGCAGAATATTAATATTTATATTTTAAAATTTAAAACAAACTACATTTTAAAGTTTTTAACATTCGAAGCTACAACGTGCTAAGGATAAATATTCAACTGTCAAACGAAATGTTTCGGACAGGAAAAAAAAAAAATATAAATATATACTAACAAAAAAATCTCGTTAATATGTGAGAAACGTCCACGCCGTGTGATGCTCTCCTAATTCTCTTCTAGTTATTCAAAAATAAGTTGGCTGTGCCTAACTTTGCTTAAAGCATATAAGTATATGTATATCTGTGTACGGATTAATTCTCGTCACTACTGCTTACCTGTGAACGGACATCTCTCGTCACTGCAGCCTAATTATACATCTATTACTTCTCAACTAGAACTTTTAATTAATCGGGCGGTTTATACCCTAAATCACGGTACGAACATTGTACATGCGTGTCGAGGAATATAATTGGCTTTTTGTTTCTTTTCATATTAACAGGAATTAAAATTTTCAGGCAATGTATGCGTAAGTTATGGTAACATAAGGCAAGTGACTATCTCGTATAAACTTGACTATCTCCTTAATCTAAGCTCCCTTCATGAGGTGCTAGGAGACTTCAGTCATTAAGAATATAAATGAGTGCTCCTCGGGGCCTTATTCGTTCCCAAAACTATATATGTATAAAATGTAATATCCTCGTTGCAAAAGTCTTAGCAGTCATAGTTCAAGCATTCTAAATCCTTTACAAGTTACGGTCAGTTTTAAACCAAATTTAAATGAAACTTTAAAGAAATTTCAATTAATAATAATAACAAAAACAAAATATTGACTCAAAGAAGCATACTCTGTGCTATGAGTCGTTAAAATGCACCATAGTGCTGATTGACTCTGACTCGGTGGCACTAATTTATTTTCCTCATTCATAAATAACTTTAAAATCCAATTTTAATCCACGTTGTTAATTAATTAAAATGTTAAGGGTAAAAAATCGTTTACTGCTGACTATAGCTTACTGCATCCTCATAACCAACGTTGTCATAATTTTCGTATCCAAGATCATATAAAAAAATTCTAAAATCACTGTCAATGCAAGAAATCATCAAATCTAAATGCTTTTTCTTATTCCTTATTTAAAATTCTGGATGGTAAAAATTTCCCAGGTGGGAATTTGTTGTAGCCATGGTACCGGGTTCGTGAGTGAACCACAGAGCTACCAGGAGCAGATTGATAGGGAATCGTCCACGGACGTCCCTGGGCCGGCCACATTTTTGATGAAATGGGCCTCCCTAAAATCCGACATCGAACCTTCCGCCATGCGGAATGCCGGACGCTCCTGATACCAAAGCGCCAGCCCGACGCGGGTAGCGGCGACGGAGCTGGGGCGCAGGTTCCTCCGCCATTTACATTTTGCGGGTGAACGACTCTGACTTGAGGTATATAGGTTCCATCTGATTCATCCTCAAGTTAGAACTCGACATCTATCATAGCTTAATGGTTTTCCCCCGCTGATATTAGCATTAAAACACGTGTAACTCTATAAATTCTCTACTTTTAAATACGTGCGCAGCCTGTTATTCATTTAATGTTTTCATTATAACTTTCATCCTTTCTTTTCTCTGCCTAGAAATGAGAAAACCTATCTGGAGGATGAGGAAGCCTAATTTAAAATAAAATCTTATTTTTCTTTGCGTTTCCGCCTGAGATGAACGAAATCGGGCACAAAAATGGCATGACGGTTCTATGTTCGTAGTTTTCATTTATTTCAAACTGAAATGAATGAAAATTCCAGCACCTCCATCCACGTAACGTACTCTGAGTACGTGGGATCGAACCAAGAACCTTCACCATTGAGGGGGGTGATGTAGCTCGCCTAATCATTCATCCTCCTCATTTGAGCACTCGCCCTTCAAGGTAAGCCTAATGGTAATGGGCGAGAGGTACTAACTACACACTTGGAAATGGCAAAACACAAGCTTCCGGATTTATACCTTCAAGTCTAGATCAACATGGTTGGAAGTAACAATACCTGTCTGTCTCTGATGATACAATTCCCCGCTGATAGCTGTTCATATCGAAACGTGTTTGATGGCTCAATCTCCTCAGTTCCTTCTTGTTCGGCGATTCCAGGCCAAAAGACCCCACACCACACATTGCTCTCTGTTTTGTTCTCTTTCCTCCTTCCCTGGTCGTTGCCCTGAAATACCAGCTGATCAGCACCTTAACTCCAATAGACCAGGAAGGATTTGTAAATTACTGATGTGACATTCTTTGAATGCCTGAGAGAGCAACGGCTGGCGACAGGGGTTATGAATTCAGGCTAGCTATAAATCTCAATTTAGAAGAGATTGATACGATGTTGAAAAATAAGTTTATCATGTCTGTTCTCCCATTCTGGTCGTTTCCTGTCCAGAGCTTGCTTCAAACCCATTAATTGTCATCGATAACGTTCTCCATTAATAGTTTCACCCGGTTGCAGCAGCTCATAGTACACCACACCTTTCATATCCCACCATATGCACAGCATAACCTTTGCACAGTGAATATCTCATTTCGGTTGTGATGGACCTGGTTCACCTGGCTTCACCCAGGACTTTTTTCGTTTCAGGTTCTCGTAATGGATCCACTTCTCATCGCCAGTAACAATGCGATGCAAAAACCCCTTTCTTTTCTGTCTTTGAAGCAGCAATTCGCAAATGGTTTTTCGTCTTTCAACGTCTCTGTCTTTCAATTCATGTAGAACCCAATGTGACATCTTTTGAATCATTCCCATGGCTTTGAGGCGTTTGGAAACTGTTCTTTGATCAATGCCTAATGCATCTGCAAGTTCTTCCTGCATTTGACATGAATCCTGATCGAGCAATGCTCTCAATTCTTCGTCTTCAAATTTTTTTGGCTGTCCAGGTCGCTCTTGGTCTTCCAGGCCGAAATCACCATTTCTAAACCATGCAAACCACTTCTGACACTTTCGCTCAGCTAGCGCATGGTCACCATACACTTCCACCAAAATACGATGACTTTCGGTAGCACTTTTCTGCATGTTAATGTAATGAAGCAGAACACCCTGCAAAAACACTTTATCTGGCACGAACTGCACCATGTTCAGTTGACTACAAAATGCTGTTGTTGACGTGTCAATCAACTGCCCTATACTACAAACGATGTGCGCTGACAGGAGTTTTCAACGCATGGGTGGACACACAGAACTGTGGGACGATACGCTCGTTACGCCATCTCTTGTCCAGGTGCATATATATTTGGTCTAGGAATTAATTCGTGTCATTGTCAGGAGTACAAATACAAATACAAATGTTTTTGAAATGAGAATGCAACTTGAAAACAATGTAATGTTTTGAAGTGTTATATCATCATTGGAAGTGTGGTTTGGGGTGCATTGTCCTTGATCCTCCTGGTTCCTGGATTGACATTCTATTTCTCCCGTATTTCTTATTAACAACCAAGATTGCAAAATTTCAAATTATTCCAAGTTCAGCGAGCCATGCAAGACTTCAAGTCAACTGCAAGATCTTGCATGTTTCACTTTTGGCAAGCAGAAGTAATATCATATCTTGTGGTAGTTGATTGATGCTTAGTTCTGCAGCAGCAGTGGACAAATACATATGGGTTAGAACTAAGAAACATGCAAATTAGTAATTTTTTATTCTCTATTTTGATCTGTATATTATATAAAATGTAAAATGTTTTTTTTTTCAATATTACCCAATCCATAAACATTTGGTAAAGTGATGCACCGCTTGAAACTGCACAGAATTGTTGAGACTATATCTTCTGTAATATGTCATAAATTGAATGCCGAAAATTTGAAATCTCCCTTAAATTCATGGCTTAAAGTTCATTACTCTAGTTCGTTGGGACAAGATGTCCTACACAAGCCAGGTCAAGCAATAATGGCTCTGCCACTTTAAGAAATACTATGTTCTTAAGACAGTTTTTTAATATATGTTTTCCATAGATTTAGAAACATGTAGTTTGACAAAACCTATTTCAAGTCAATTTTATGCATTAAATTAACCATTAACTACCTTTAAGGTACAAAATACACCATGTGCATGCATACTGAATGTTCTTTCTTTCTCTTTCATCTAAGATGATCTGTAATTTTCAGCTGACTTTTCTAAGTGATACAGTGTTACATATTCAATAACAGTCACATGCTTGGAGGGACAGTTGTCCCCCACATGTTTAAATTCATAACAACCAGAGCACAAATGTCAACCAAGCATACAAGAGACTTTAACTTTGTAATTTTATGTGGCAATGAAGTGCAACAGGACAACACATTTAAGCTTAGAACAAAGACAAGGAAATAACATTCAGCTACACAAAAGCACTCATGTGCAGTATAGTATAGTTCACAATGGTGCAATTTTACAGTGAATATTGATTGGTGGCACTCATAATGCAGGTTCCTAATTGATTGTTAGTTGCCTAATAAGGTTCTGAACATTTCAGAGATGAATAAATTTAAACTGAAAGAAAGATATTTTATAAATGTATTCTGCATGATCAATAAATTAGTAATTTCTGCTTCATATTACACTTCTGCATCATTGCTCTAGAGTATTTATTGACCTTGGAGGAAGTGGAAGAAACATAGTGCACCAGATCTTGAATTAATTAAGTAGTAACCCTCATCCACTGAGGCAAGATGGAAATAAGAACATATTGAGGTAAGTAATTTTTTTAATCTTTGTATTCTAATTTCCTTTTATTTTGTGCTTTCTCCTCTCTTCCTCCCTCCTCCTTGATGGATTTAATTCCTCCTATTCCTCTCTTTCTCAACTCAGATATTTCTATTGCCCCCTACCATTGGCAGATATGCTTCTCCTCCCATTCCTGTTGGAGAACTCAGTACAAGTGAAATAGATAAAAATTAACCACCTTCAAAATCTTCCCTCTCTTCCCTTACCATCACCACCTCACCAGTCAAGTACATTAAGTGGTAGATTTAAGATTCTCATCGAAGTTCTCAAGTTTGAGTCAGAGCCTGAGGTTGGCCGTTCTTTATGAATGCCTCTCCATCATCATCACTAATTCTCATCATCGCCAAAACTGGCAAAATTCTGACTAACAAAAATACTAAAGAGACTACATGCATTCCTCCTTGTGATTGGAAGACACAGTTCTTCCTATCTCCTTCCCATCATCTTGAAGCTATCCTTGGATGATTAAGTTTTTCATGCATCAAATTCTTCCTTTTTGTGAATTTCCTTCCCTATATATCTCTCACTTCCCCTTGGACAAATCAGTTCCTTCTTCTATCTGCATTTAATTCCTCAAATGTCTCTCTCTTCTTCTTGCATCATGCAGTTCTTCTTATATCTTACTTTCTCCAACATGATTATATTTCTCCTATATCCTTTCTGTTTCCTTGGATGATACAGTTCTTTCTATCTCCCACTCTTCTCCCTCGTGTATTCTATTCCTCCTCTCATCTTCAATACTCCTTGTAGAACTAGGTTTTTCCTATATCTATCCCTTATCATTGGTGATTAATTTCATCTACCTTCCTTCCCTTTGAAAGCCTCAGTTCCACGTTTTCCAGTGATATTTCTCATCCTTCAATCTCCTTGGAGGACTCAGTCCTTCCTATAACCTTCTATTGCCTTTGGTGGATTTACTTCCTGATTCCTTTGCCTCAGAGGACTCAGTTCTTCCTGTATACCTTCTTTGCTGTGGTTAATTCCATCTCATCTACCTCCTTGCATTTCCCTAGAAGGGCTTAGTTCATTTCATATCTCCCTCTTCCATTTTGTGGATTCCATTCTTCTCTCACCCTTCATTCTCCACGAAGGACTCAGTTATTTATATATCCATCCCATATCTATTGTTGATTTGTTTCATGCAATCTCTCTCTAGCCCTTATCCTCAGGGGCCACAGTTCTTCCACATTATTCTTCTCTTTCCTCTTGTAGATTTTCTTTCTCCTCTCACACTCTGTTCTCCTCGCAGGACTCACTTCACTTCACTACTTAAAATTTGTTTCTATTCTCTTTTCCACAGCCCTTCACCTCTAATGCTGGCACTTAATGTAAATTATAAAACTGCAAAATTTATGAAGAAACATACTTGTGCATTATAAATTTGTGGATCAATGAAATGAAGAACATTGTCAGCAAACACCACAAAGCAGTAAAAAAAAAAATTGAATTTGGCTGACCGACAAATATTGAAACTATTAGAAGAAAACTCTACTAGCATAGGAATGTTTCATCTTAATGTGATTCGAGGTGGAAAAATTTGGAAAGCTAATTGGTAATTTATTCTTACATTCCTTCTGGTCCCTCTGGTACCTCATCACCAAAAATCGAAGTTAAGAAACATAAATTTTGGAAAATATTCGCCATTTTGGAAATTTTGATAAACAACATTTAGGCAATAGCTGTGAGCAATAAATTATGATTTTTGCGCTATTTTAATTTAAGTACATTAAAGAAACTAAATTCTCAAATAGAAAGCCCAAATGACTGTAATTTTAACACATATACTTGAAAACACTAAGTTGCTGACCAAAAAAAACTTAACAGGTAACGTTTCATCATGAATTGGAATGGAGGACTCAAGATAAACAAGGAATGGAAGAGGGTGTTAGAGAAAGTTGAAAGGATGAAGAAAAGGAATGAAGGAAAAAGAAGAATGAACAAGGAAGAAAGAGGAGAGAAGAAGAAGACCAGAGGAGGAGGTATTCAACCATATCCAAAAAGACAGGAGGGATGGGTGAGTGGTAAACAGGTGGTTCCAGATTCTTGCTAATCTTGACCTGTCAATCACCTGTCAGTGTAGTAGACCCATTAGTCAACATCTGTCAGGAGGTGATATGTTTAATTCCTTTGGAGAATTTTTCCTAGATAAGGACTGTCAACTTGATTTGTTGTTGTGTAGCTAGTGACCCTGCTATATGTATGTAATATTTTTGTGTGTAGTATATTTCATCATTTTAGTTTTGTTCTTCATCCGAGGAAGACACGTTACCTGTTAAGTGTTTTTTTATCTTAATAAAGAGAAAAGTGCTAGAAAAAGAGAAAAGTGCTAGAAAATGGTCTAGACACAAAGATATATGGCACTAATATCATCTGGCACCAAAGCAGTATGGCACCGACTTATATGGCATCAAGATGTCTGGCAGCAAAATGTCCGACCTCTTTCTTGGATGACTCAAAGAATCAATTCTCTTCTTCCCTTAACATCTCATTGAAAGTCTCACTAAGTCCTATCTCTAATCCTTCAACTTGATGGATTTAATTATTCCTATCCCAATTTATTCTCCTTGCAGGATGCAGTTAATTACATAGCCTTGCCTTGTCTTTGATTGATTTACTTCCACCTATTTCCTTTCTTCTCTTGGGGGAACACAGTACTTCTTCCATCCTTCCATTTTCTTTGGTAGATTCACTTCCATCCATCTCTTTCAATTTTCTTGGAGGACGAATTTCATCCCAAATTCCACTCTTCCCCTAAGTGTAATTCCCCACTCGAATCTTCTCTTCAGGAAGGATTCCGATTTTCGTCTCTTCTTCCACTTTCAATGTTAATTTACTTCATCCCATCTCTCCTTGAAGAATTCCATTCATCCTATATCTGCCTCTTCTTCTTGGTGGAATCCTTTCTTAATACTTGCTTCCATTGTACTCATTGGATTCAGTTCCTCCTACAGCTTTTCCTATTCCCTGGTTGAACTTCCTATCCCCTTCCTTCTTCTGAGAAGTTTATTTTCCTTTCATTGCCATTTGTGCTTTTCCTTCTTTCATTTTCCTCTATCTTCTTCTATTGTACTTGGATAGCTCAGTAATCATTATGTTTATATGTTCATTAGTGGTTTATTTTATGTTATTTCTCTGCCTTCTCCTTGGGTACTCACCTCATATATCCCTCGCTTTCTACTGTAAAATTCCCTCCATTTTCCAATAAGGATTTAGTCCTATTTATATTATTCGACTGTCCATGGTCAATTTACTTCATTTCATCTCATCTCTCCACTTAGTCCTGCAGCACTTCAGTCTCCCTTTCTCATGATTTCTCTCCTTGGCGAAATCTTCCCCTTCTATCTCCTTCCCTTTTTCCTATTTGAAGGATTAAGTTTTTTCTATCTTCCTGTCTTCACCTCTTCCTATCTTTTCCCTTTTATGTTTGGAGGACTCTCTTCTTCCTATTTATCTTACTTCCATTTGCTAGGTTCTCTTTGTTCTATAACTTTACATTCTCAATACAGGACTCAGTTCTCTCTATTCCCCTCTTCCACTTGATGGATATCTCTCCTCCTTTCACAAGAAAGACTAAGTTCTCTCCTACTCCATATTTCAAATAGATAGATTTTATTAATCCTCTATTCATGTTCATTCTCTATTAGGAGTTCAATTCTTGTAATATCTCGTCTTTAATTTGGTCTATTTTTTCTTCTCTCACATTACTTTTTCCTTGCAGTACTCGCATCCCACAATCTATTTTCTTCCACTTGGTGAATTCCTTTCCTCCTCTCATCTTCCTTTCTCTATGAGAAATCACTTCTTCCTATATCTTCTCTCTTTCATTTGGTGCATTACTTTCTTCATCTACTCTTCCATTGTCCATGAAGGACTCAGTTCTTTGAATCAGGCCTCTACCACTTCTCTGATTTCGTTCCACGTCTCAGCTTTCGTTCTTCATTTAGGATTCGATTCTTCATGTCTCCTATGATTTACTTGGATTCTTCTTCTCCTCTCCTCTTCCATTGTCCATGAAGGACTCAGTTCTTTCAATAAAGCCTCTACCATTTCTCTGATGTCGTCCACCTCTCAACTTTCATTCTACATTTAGGATTCAATTCTTCATGTCTTCTATAATTTACTTGGTAAATTGGCTCTCCTCCTCTCAAAATTACATTCTTCTGGAGGGCTCTGTTCTTCATATCCACCATCTTCCATCTCGTGACATTGGTTCTTCTCAAATCCTTCCCTTCTCAATGAAGGATTCAGTTTTTACTATCTCATTCCCTTGTTTTTGCTTAAACATTTATCTTTCTTCTCCTTGAAAGAATAAGTTTTCCTTGTCTCCATCTTTTTCCCCTGATTTATTCATTTCTTTTCATATCTACCCCTTCTCCTTGAAGGGTACAATTCTTCCTATCTCTTACTCTTCTTCTTGGTGATATTCCTTCCTCATACATCCTTCTGGGGCCTCTCCGATATTACAGTGGTAGCGTTGTCGGCTTGTAAGTAAGTGGTCCTGGGTTCGATACCCAGTAGAGGCACATTGTGGCTCACATCACACTTTAAACTGTAGGTCCAGTCCCGATTAGCCTTACTGTGCATAAAGTGGACTTAAAGCACAAACTCAATCAATCATACATCCTTCTGCGTTAATCTGGTAATTCAGTTTTTGCTATCTCTTCATCTCCCACTATCCCTTGGTGGATTGTCTTCTACCCTTCCCTCATCTCCTAAGAGGAAGAAGATAGACAGGAAAAATTGTGTGATCATCCAAGGGGAATGAGAGATAAGAGCAAGAAGAGAATACATCAGATGCAGGGAGGAGGAAATTAATTGAAGAAAAGGAATCCTTCAAATTGTAGAATATCCTTGGTGATAGAGAGAAGGAAATCCCCAAGTCTAAGAGAGAGAGTACAGGAAGAACTGTGTACCAGGTGTGCCGGGCAATAATTCTTAATGTTGTCGCTGGATGGCGCTGAAAGCAAGGGTTGGTGCACAGTCTCAACTGTTACGTCAGTGTGTTGCCACGACAGTACCTGTCAAAACTCCGTGGATGTGCAACCGAGTGCGAGTGATCGTGATATTGGGTTTGTGTGGGAAACATGTTGACCTTCAAACCAAATAAGGAGCATGTGCGGCACGTCCTGCTTTTCTTCTTCAATCAAAAGAAAAACACGAGTGAAAGCCTTCGTATTGTTGTGGAAACATATGGTGATAATGTCCAACACAAGATGCGTGTGTGCATTGGTTTCGAAGATTCAAAAGTGGTGATTTCAATTTGAAAGAACAAGATCGCCCGGGCCAGCCGAAAAAATCCCAAGACACCGAATTGCAAGCACTGTAGGATGAAGATGATGTGCAAATGCAACAACAACTGGCAGAGAAGTTAAATGTTGGTCGCAAAACCATATCTGATCGTCTTCACGCTATGAGAAGATCCAGAAGGCAGGAAAATTGGTCCCACATCATCTGAACGACAGACAAATGAAAAAGCGAAAAACGGTGTGTGAAGTGTTGATTTCTCGGCACGAAGGAAAGTCTTTCTTCCATCGGATAGTGACTGGGGACAAAGAATGGATCTACTTTGAGAACCCAAAATGCAAAAAGTCATGGGTTGATCCAGGACAACCTTCAACATTGACCACAAAACCGAATCACTTCGGAAGGAAGACAATGCTGTGCATTTGTTGGGATCAGAAGGGTGTGGTGTACCATGAGCTTCTGAAACCAGGCAAAACAGTGAATGCCGTTCGCTACCGTCAACAACTCATCAATTTGAACAATGCATTGATCGAAAAGTGCCCAGATTGGAAGACAAGACATGGAAAAATGATTTTACAGCACGACAACGCCTCATCACACACATCGAAAGGCGTCAGGGACACCATTTCTGCACTTGGCTGGGAATTCTTGCCCCACCTTCCATACTCACCAGACTTAGCCCCTTCGGACTACCACTTGTTTTCATCGATGTCTCACTCACTTTCCCAGCAACACTTCAACAATTTCGAAGATGTCGAACAATAGCTTGCTGACTGGATCACCTCAAAATGTGAACGATTTTTCTGGAAGGGCATCCACAATTTGATGGACAGATGGGCACAATGTATAGCTAGCGATGGGGCATACTTTTAATAAAGCTTTTGTTACCTTTCTCCCCAGATTCACTTGTTTTCTTTAGGATCAATTAAGATATATTAACTGGCACCCCTGTT
Organism: Lepisma saccharinum; assembly: GCF_977018435.1. Lineage (NCBI taxonomy): Eukaryota > Metazoa > Arthropoda > Insecta > Zygentoma > Lepismatidae > Lepisma > Lepisma saccharinum. The sequence goes on from NC_139243.1 coordinate 48,319,737, forward strand.
AAGAAAAACTTCCTCCAAGGAGAAGAAAGGAAGGAGGTAGGAGGAAGAGATTCCACCATGGAGAAGGAAGGGTGAGATATGGAAAATCTAGTCCTGTAAAGAGAGAGGGAGAGATGTACTTAAGTAAATCCACCAATCATAGTGGAAGAAAAGAGGAAGAAGTACTGTGTCCTACTAGAAGTGTAAAGCAGATGGGGAAAAGTTAATCGACCATGATTGATTGATTTGCTTTATTTTACTTCGCCTTTTGTGCCACTTTTGGCTAATTTGCGAAGATGTGGATGAGCGATGATGTGGTTAAATTTATGAATGGACAATCACAAACATCCATGCCCAGACTAGGATTCGAACCCAGGACCCCTGATATCGTAGCATGATGTTCTAACCACTCCGTCATGGGGGACTGCTAAATCGACCATGACAATGGATGTACATATGAAGAAGTGAGTTCTCCTTGGAGAATGAAGGTGATATAAGGAAAGGAAACCAGCACACAAAGATTGAGGTTATATCAAGAAATTAGGTCACCAAGGAAACAGGAAAGAAAGAAGGAAGATATTCAATCCTCTTTGGACAAGAAAAGTAAATAGTACTCCGAGAAGAATGTAAGAAGATAGGAGGACTGGGATCCACCAACTTTAAAAGGAGGAGAGAGAAAATGCTCCCAAGGAGAAAGAAGAGAGTTGAAATGAAGTAAAGGATATAAAATAAAAGAAGACGTCAATAACTCAGCTCTTTCCATCTCCCATTTTCAACATTTTGGATTCTGTTTCTTCTCTAACCTTCTGCTCTCCATGGGGGTGTCAGTTCTTCTGGATGGATTCATTATCTTCTATCTCATTCCTCTCTCCATAAAGGACTTAGTGTCTCCTTTCTCCCCTCTTTCACTTGGTGGATTGCCTTCCTTCTATCACCTTCCAGGACTCAGTTCTTGTTATCCCCCTCTCTTCCACTTGATGGCTTCCTTTTCTTTTCTCACCTTGCATTTCCTATGGGGAACTCCTATCTCTCCTATTCCACTTGGTGGATAAATTTTCTAATCTCACCTTCCACACTCCTTGGGCGACCCTCTGCTTCTTGTTCCCTTTACTCCCCTTGATGGATTCCATTCCTCCACACACTTTCCATTCTTCAATGGAGAACTCAGTTCTCCCAATCTCACCTCTACTGCTTCATTTCTTTCTCTCACCTTTCATTCTCCACAGAGGAGAATTTCTTCCCATCTCTCGTCATCAAGTTCGTGCATTCCTTTCTTGAAAGAAAATGTAGGGGATAACAGGAAACAAGTATTCCAAGAGGAAGGGTTGGTGATACGAAGGAGTACTTCCTACTGGAAAGGAAGAGACAGAGAGAGATTGGAATAGTTGATATTCTACAAGCAGGAGAAGAAGATGGGATAGGGAGAAACATAAGAAGTGGTAACTTGATGGAATAAATGAAGGTATGAAAGAAAGTTGATGACAAAAATACACTTGGCCACTGAGCAGGCTTAATACTGAAGGGAGGGCAATAAGAAGCATGTTGTCAAAAAAGAAGAGGAAATTTATTAGTTCCAAACAAATGGAAGGAAACAGGAAGAAGCATAGATGGAAATCAATCCACCAAGGAGGAAGATGGAGATATAAAATTGGGCTCTTTCAAAGCGAAGGGAGGAAAATTAAAAAAAATATAATCCACCAAGAGGAAAGGAGTGAGAGAGAGATAGGAATAACTGAGTCCACCAAGGAGAAGGAACAGAGTCAAGGAGAAGTGAATCCAATAAGGAGAAGGAAGGTAGAAAATAAGAAGGAAGAGAATAAGTCAATCACTTACTTTAACAGTTTGTTATTTTGCTCTTGGTACAGTTGAAGTAGGGCAGCTGTTAAGGCTATTGTGTCTCTGTAAGCTCACTGATTATCTGTATTGCGGCAAAGAACTTTTTACTCAGTCTGGAATCTGATGCTTAGGCATTTCTAAAGCTTCTCTTTATGAGACCAATGGATTTCCTGCAACAAAATTTGATTCATTGATTTTTATAGTATGAATACATCAGCACATATCCTATTTAATCCCATCATGCAATACAGGGATAAGCCCCTTAACTAAATTAAAATTGAGGACAAGTCCCTAAAATGAACATAACATATGCTTGGTAAAACTTTTGCAACGTCCACCCACGCAGTGCTCAGCACCACGGCGCAGGAGTACTGGTACTGGCTGCGTTCAACACGCTAAACACTGCAGTTGGGTGGTCGGCAAAAGTTTACCCATATGTGCTAACTGATTCAGTTGTAGTACAAAGACTCAGAAATATCTCAGGGCTTGCTGGGTGTAAAGAAAGACTAAACCAGGTTTATATATAGAGGTAACAGTTTATTATAATCGTATCACAAGGATGTCCGTTAGCACACTTACTCACGTGTCTTTACCTTTACCCTTACCACTCACGTGCATTTACCTGTACCACCTTTATACTCGAAGAGATAAGGGGGGGAAGCAGGGAACATCCAATTCATTCCTCAAAGTGAGGCGCCAATGGGGAGTATGGGGACCTAATTTTATTTAGGGCCTGGTCGCCGTAGGTTGTCTGGAAACCCAACGCCACACTACCCTGGCGGGGTGCCGCAGGTTGATAGGGGAAGGAAACCTCTCGCAGCAAGCGGAGCGGGTCCTCTCACTCTAAAGTGGAGTTGTTCTCTCTCGCCAATAAGCGGAGTGGGTCCTCTCACTCTAAAGTGGAGCTGTTCTCTCTCGCCAATAAGCGGAGTGGGGTATCTCTCACTCGAAAGTGGAGTGGGTTCTCTTGCCAAAGGCAGAGTTCAACCTCTCTCTCGCTGGAAAGCGGAGCGCGGCTTCTCTCGCCCGCAGGCGGAGGACAACTTCTCTTGGGTGCTTGGTCTCTCGCAAGAGCGGAGTGCAACTTCCTTCCTTCCTTCCTTAGGATGCTTGGACTCTCGCAAGAGCGGAGTGATCCTCCTTCCAGGTCCGTTGGTAAGAGAGATCTTATCGGGAGCCGACCAGAAAGCCAACTGAACTTCGGGCCTCGCTGCGCTGGCTTTATACTCGCGGTGGCGCATGAGTGGTGAAAATTTTAATTACAAGTACGCGTTGCTAACTCATTTTTTTACATATTGCAACCTACTTACTGAGAAACATCCAAGAAGTGACATTAAGAAAACACTAGTGGGAAAATCACTAGTTGCATGTGTCAATATAAACTAAAACTGTGTGCATTCAGACAATACAATTAATAATAAGCCTCGCAGGACTCTGTAATCCTAAACATCGAGTTGAACAGTGTAATTGACAATAAATAATAACATTTACCAAATACAACGACCACGCAGGGTCTAATAATGAGCGAAGTTAATAAACGTAGAGGTGGACCCGTCAACATTTACAGAATACATAGACCACGCAGGGTCAAATAATATTAAGCGAAACTAATAAACGTAGAGGTGGATCCGTTAACACATTTAAACTTTTAGCATGCATTCTTCATCCATACCTTCTTAACAAAATATAATATTGCGACCAAGCAGTGTCGTTAAATGTGGCGACCACGCAGGGTCGTTACATACGCCCCTTCCTCGGGCAAAAATTTTGGTAGAAATTTAAAACTTACAATTTCTGGAAAAATTTTACATGAAATATTAAAGATCAAGACTGGTAAGAGTCTCTGTCTCTTCTACACTTCAGTCACTTGGTCCTCTTCTTCCCCTACTACTTCTTTCTTCCTCCTTTCTTCCTTCTGGGATGGCTGCTTGGCTATGGAAAATGGGAGACACACTGTGAGGGTGACTAGTTGGTTTGGCAACTTTGTGACCTCTGGTTACCCGTAAACTCTCGAACTGTCCCAAGAGGGTCTAGCTGCTCCACAGTCTGCACTTCTCCAGGATCAGGGGGTTCACTACTGCGATCTGAGTTTCTAGAAGAGTACCTTCTAGAACTCTGTTGGACTGGACTTCCTTCTCTTCCGACCGAGGATCTCCAATTTCTGTCTTGGTCTCTCTGGAAATTGCCCCTGGGAAAGTCTCTTCTTGATCGCCCTTGATTTGGCCGATAAGGTTCCCATCGACCATTCGGGTTACTGCTCAGTCCTCTGTTACCTCCACCTCTATTAAAATTCCGAGTTCTCCAAGAGTTTTCTGGTTTAGTGTCACCCTTGGTCTCAATGCTTCGAACTTTGAAATTCTTATTGGAAAGTTCTTTACCTTTGAAGTCCTCTTTATTTCTCCAGAAGTCGGGATCATCGTATATTTCAAAATCCTTGAGGAAGCTGGTCAATTCGTCGACTGTTCTGGGAGAGTGCGCAAGGCAGAGATTTCGAGTTCTATAGGGTAACTGACCTATGATTAAATTCAGCACCTCGCTCTCGCTGAAGTTGTCACTTAGATTCCTATAGGCGGCGTAAATGCTCCAAGCGAAGCTCTCCATATTTTCATGTACGGGACGGGAATATCTTCTATTTCTTATTGCAGTTAATTGTCTCTGCTTAGCCTTCTCGGAGGCAAACTCTTCTTTAAACTTTATGCAGAAATCAGCATAGCTAGCAAAACTGTCTATGTTACCTGCCAGCCAATGTTCAGCTTTACCTGTGAATACTCTAGGTAGCAATTCGAGTCTGTAATTGTCAGGTACTTGCATAAGCTCGAAGCTTACATTGAGCTCACGAAGATATTTCTCAGCTGACTGAGCTTCGATATCGCCCTTGAACTTGGGGATGTGTGCGATGTCAGCCATTCTAGGCATCTTAAATCCGGTTCTTTGCCGAGGAGATGTCCCGTCGAAACTATCTGCTTCTCTAGGCCGCTTACGGTTATCTGATTGAATGGTTTCCAGGTAGAAAGGATTCTGCACCACTCTAGGAGGTTCATAAGAGGCTGCTTCAGGATTCAAACTTCTATCCCGTTCAATTGAATCTGGGAGAACATCAGAAGTGACTCCCGGTTGTAGCTGCAACCGTTCAATTTTATCTTGCAGTTCACCTACTCTTCGGACTATAGACCCAGTCTGCTCACGTATTTCTTGCCGAAGAGATACATCCAATTTCTGTGTCTCTCCTCGGAGAGAGTTCACCTTTTCGCCGGTTGCTTTGGCCATCGTTTCTGCAGCTACTTTCTGTTCTTCGACCGCCTTCTCCATAACTACGGCCTGCTCACTCAGAGTCTTTACTGCTGCTTCTATCTGCTTAACTCTCTCTGGTTCTTCACTTCCACTTTCCGTCGTAGACTGGGCTACCAATTGTAGACAGGTATCTAAATTTTTCTCAATTTCACCACGCCAGGCAGCTAAAGGTTCTAATTGTTCTTCCACTACTTTCACTACTTCCAGCTGACAAGAGATTCTAATTTTCTCTAATTCCTCCCTAAGACTTTCTAACTGGTCTGTCTTATGTTGGGAGAAAAGAGTCTGTAGTTCTGCTCTGCTTCTTTCAGCTTCTTGCTGTCTTATCTCATTCTCCTCTTCTTTTTCTTTCATTCTCTTTTCTTCCTGTCTTTCAACCAACGCACGGAGAATTTCTAATTCTCTTTCTCTTTTCTCTTCTGCTTCTCGTTTTTCAAATTCTCTTTTCTCTTCTGCTTCTCGTTTTTCAATTTCTCTTTTCTTTTCAAGAGACTCTATTAGCGACCTAAATTCTTGTGTCTCTAGTTTTCTTTTAGCTTCTTCTTCTGCTTTCTCAAGTGTCTTTTTAGCTTCTTCTTCTGCTTTTTCAAGTGTCTTTTTAGCTTCTTCTTCAGCTTTTTCATGAAGCCTTTTCTCCTCCATGGACTCCACTACTTGTCTTAGCTCCATTACCTCTTTCTTTCTAGCTCTCTCTAATTGAGCCATATCTTTCTTTCTCTGCTTCTCTTCCTCTATTCTTTCCTTTCGTCTATGTTCTTCTTCCTCCGATTTCTCTTTCTTTCTCTCTTCTTTATCTTTCATCAGCCATTCTAATAACCAATGGTCTGATGGGGTCGTACTAGGAGCACTTGGTTCTTGCCCGGAAACCTTCAAGGGTACTGTTGAGCACGTCTTGCATCTGGACTCTGCAGTGGACACTGAGGTCTCTTCTTGCCCCTCACATATCCAATGGAACTTCTGGAGACATTGGCAACACTGGAAATACTCCATCTCTCCTCCGGTATCCTCACAGCATCCGAACCCAGTCTCTTCATCTACGGTTTTCCTCCCTCTGCTTCTTAAGTTCATACTTGACGCGTCCCTTTCCATTTTGGCACACCGTCTATGGTTTCTTCCACTACACAACACTATATCTTCTCCTTCGTGAATTCTTTGGACGAACACTAACACTGACACTTATGAGCCCCTTCTAGTCCTTGTAGCTAAAAGGCCCCTACTGGCTTTCTGGTTTAAGTCTTTACAATCTCTCGGGCCCCACGTTATGAGCGCCAAAAACTTTATGCAACGTCCACCCACGCAGTGCTCAGCACCACGGCGCAGGAGTACTGGTACTGGCTGCGTTCAACACGCTAAACACTGCAGTTGGGTGGTCGGCAAAAGTTTACCCATATGTGCTAACTGATTCAGTTGTAGTACAAAGACTCAGAAATATCTCAGGGCTTGCTGGGTGTAAAGAAAGACTAAACCAGGTTTATATATAGAGGTAACAGTTTATTATAATCGTATCACAAGGATGTCCGTTAGCACACTTACTCACGTGTCTTTACCTTTACCCTTACCACTCACGTGCATTTACCTGTACCACCTTTATACTCGAAGAGATAAGGGGGGGAAGCAGGGAACATCCAATTCATTCCTCAAAGTGAGGCGCCAATGGGGAGTATGGGGACCTAATTTTATTTAGGGCCTGGTCGCCGTAGGTTGTCTGGAAACCCAACGCCACACTACCCTGGCGGGGTGCCGCAGGTTGATAGGGGAAGGAAACCTCTCGCAGCAAGCGGAGCGGGTCCTCTCACTCTAAAGTGGAGTTGTTCTCTCTCGCCAATAAGCGGAGTGGGTCCTCTCACTCTAAAGTGGAGCTGTTCTCTCTCGCCAATAAGCGGAGTGGGGTATCTCTCACTCGAAAGTGGAGTGGGTTCTCTTGCCAAAGGCAGAGTTCAACCTCTCTCTCGCTGGAAAGCGGAGCGCGGCTTCTCTCGCCCGCAGGCGGAGGACAACTTCTCTTGGGTGCTTGGTCTCTCGCAAGAGCGGAGTGCAACTTCCTTCCTTCCTTCCTTAGGATGCTTGGACTCTCGCAAGAGCGGAGTGATCCTCCTTCCAGGTCCGTTGGTAAGAGAGATCTTATCGGGAGCCGACCAGAAAGCCAACTGAACTTCGGGCCTCGCTGCGCTGGCTTTATACTCGCGGTGGCGCATGAGTGGTGAAAATTTTAATTACAAGTACGCGTTGCTAACTCATTTTTTTACATATTGCAACCTACTTACTGAGAAACATCCAAGAAGTGACATTAAGAAAACACTAGTGGGAAAATCACTAGTTGCATGTGTCAATATAAACTAAAACTGTGTGCATTCAGACAATACAATTAATAATAAGCCTCGCAGGACTCTGTAATCCTAAACATCGAGTTGAACAGTGTAATTGACAATAAATAATAACATTTACCAAATACAACGACCACGCAGGGTCTAATAATGAGCGAAGTTAATAAACGTAGAGGTGGACCCGTCAACATTTACAGAATACATAGACCACGCAGGGTCAAATAATATTAAGCGAAACTAATAAACGTAGAGGTGGATCCGTTAACACATTTAAACTTTTAGCATGCATTCTTCATCCATACCTTCTTAACAAAATATAATATTGCGACCAAGCAGTGTCGTTAAATGTGGCGACCACGCAGGGTCGTTACACTTTCTTACTCAATTTCTAAAACGAATTCACTATTTAAAAAGAAATAAAACTACACTATCTCTCAGGACTAAAATATCATAACCTAATTTTAAAGCTGTGGCTGTAAAGAGACACTCAGCACGCAGAAGGACAAACACAACACATCACAACTTCACAAAGGATTATCTGGGGTCTTGTTGGCTTGTTGGCCTGCAAAAAGCAGTTACTGGTGTGTACTACATGGAAGCGAAGTTCACTTTTGGATGCCTTGCCAGAAGGTCGAACCCTATAAATTTTAATAATACAGAAGCAGAATAGGAATCATAAAATAATATATACTAGCGAATCAAGTAGTACACATTGTTTAATTTTAAGTTTTTACAGTTAATGTATTGCTTTGGTAAACACAAGAAACGGTAAATTTTCACCTGTGTATTTTACCATACCATTAAAGGCACCTTAAGTGTGGTGTCATATAAAGTATAAAAATCTGTATGTTTTTGATGTGTGTCCATCAACTCATTTCAACCATTTATCTCATTATGTAAGGGTATGAAAGATTAATTTTGAGGAAAAATTCTTACTTAATAATTCATTAAAATTGATGAGCTATAGTATGCATTATCAGAATGTATAGTTTAATAATTTCTTACTTGATGCTGAATATCACCAATTATAATACTGGTGCGACATGACTAATGTAGAAGCTTTGTAAATTATCTCAGTAAGTATTGTTTTATCTTATTTTATGCATGTATTGCTTGGATTGCAGAAATTCTCTTTAAATTTGCAGTTGTTATGTGCAAATAAACATTTTTCTCAGCATAATGTTTTGGCTGATGCGATTGTGATGTTCTTCAAGAGAGCATGCAAGAATGCAAAGTTCTGAAGGACTCTATACACTGTGGTTTCTATAGCTGAGCTATCTGTATTACAGCACTACAGGCCACTGGTTGTTACTAGCCATCAGAAGCAACCAGTGAGAGTGTACCTAAATGCTACCCTCTTATGTAAGAAGTGATTAGTGAGCACACCCTTCAGTGTCAATTTCACCACCATTTTGGATCCAAGAGGAGCAAGGGAAGAGCAAGACAATCCAGTATTTTGGTTACAGAACTCAAACATAATTTGGTAAACAAAAGGAAAAGTGACAGTCCATGAACAGAAGAGAAAAGCATGATGATGTAAATATAAATTTGTCAACCAAAAGACATTTTGTGTTTGTAATGCATTTTATTTATCTGAATTACTGTTTCCACAATGCCCGTTTAGGTATGTATGTGTGTGCACAGTTTACAACTATATTGATAAAGATAACATCTCTCATGAATTGACTCCTCAACCCAATGTCAGAAGCTCAGCTTCTTACTAGATTACCTTGAAAAAAAGGCAGAACATAAATGGTACCACCTTGTTTCCATGTTTAATGAAACATTCAAATACTGACCAAGGCAAACATTATTGTATAAAAAAATTCTGAATGAATATATTGTGAATCTTTATTTGAAGAAGAACCTGTTAGAGGGTAGAAACATTACGTTTTTGTGTATTCTTTATTTTGCCTTGGTGAGCATTTAAATGTTTTACAAAACATCAGTGAATCATCAACATTGTTGAAATTGTTATTCCATATTTTCCTTATTTTACGTTGCTTTTTTGTCCCTTGAGGCAATCAATGATGAATAAGTGACATTGACACAGGGACTCTAAAAAGAAAATACCCATGTCTGTGCTAGATCTCAAATCAGGAGTTTTCGGTGCTAAGATCTTTTGTTAACCACCAAATGTTCTTGACTTCTGAGCTGGCTAGATATTAACAATTCCAATAGCTTGAATTGTAATTTTTTTAAAATTAGAATGAGGGATAATGCTGTAGATTACAGAAAATGTTTGGCTATGGAAACAAGATAGTATAATATAAAACTGGATTTCAGTCAGTGAGTTATGGATAATTTTATACAGTGGAATTTTAGTTTTACATTTTTCAGGGAATCGAGTTCAAAAAAACTTTAAACAATGGGAATCAGGAATATTTTGTATTATTTTGCTCTATTGGGACAATGGAAAATAAATCCACTAACCGTCTAAAGTCTTGCTTTTATTTCATTTTCTTTTCTTTTATCTATTCTAATGTGTATTCTCATGCATGTAGAGAAAGTGTTATTAGAAGCAGACATGCTTAAATTATAGGCAAATGGAAAATGCTATGGAAAAAAGACAAAAAGTATTATTTTCTGGAATTAAGCTACAGAGTGCTCCACGCGTACAAAAACCAACCTTCAACGACTTCTTCTTGCCATGCGATTTCTGGCTTCTCTTCAATTGTCTCAGTTATCTGCATCCTTCATATCCTAATTGTATAGTGTAAGCTTAGATATTGATGATTTTGTTGAACTCATATTTCACCCTCGGAGACAGTTATTTGTTTTTAACTGCTGTCTCCATGGTACTCTTACTATCTGCAACAATCAAACTCATTATCCATGTAACAAATAAATCACTCAATCAAAAATAATCAGCAGGCATTGGCTCTATTTAAAGATAAAGAAAAACTTGTAATTCATGAAAGAGAACCCAACTGGAAAAACTCACACAGCTTCAATATAACCTAGTAACAGCCCAAGTTTTACTAGTTGGCTGTGTAAAAGGAGCATTCTCATTTCATTTGTAATAATGTATTAAATGAATAGATGAACAGAATTTTCGATGCAATATCTGTGTGATGTTCATATTTTCTAGGTATGAGAATGTGTCTTTCTCAGTGGTTGACTTAATACCCTGAGTTGCTGACTTAAGATGAATTTTAGGCCAAACCCTTCAGAAAATTGCATCCACACTAAGCAATAATTTTAAGTACATGAAAAGGGAAAAAGAATTAAGTATATCACTAGATATTAAAAAAAAGAATTCATAATTCCCTCCCTTAAATTTGTTTCAACCCACTAAGGAATTTGTGAGTCATCAGTGTGTTGGTGAGAGACTTTGATATTTGGAGACATTTGCAGTATAGGTATGCTTTCAATACATATGCAGACAAATTCTTAGGTTTCCAGTGCTTCAGGTTAGGTTGTATTGGGCAACAAATAGATTGGGGTTTAAAATCTGGCTTGGAATCATTCCTCTCAATATTTCATCTTTGAACCACAGCTTGAGCCTTGTCTACTGAAGCCATTGGTTTTCTGTCTTGGGATAGAAAAGAATGACGCAGTTCTCATCAGTTGTCTCCAACAAAAACCTGGTGCCATGTGGCATGTGCAGAAATTTCAAAGAAAAGTGTGGCAACTTGCTGAACTTCATCTGAGGTCATGGCAAACCATTCAAGGTCAGCTGATGACAAGGATGCTGCAATTAGCAAATGATGCATAACCCTCGTCTGTTGCTAATTGTCAGCTGTTGCTTCCAGGGTGCTTGGAATGGGACCTCAGTAATGGTGTAATGGTGGTCACTGCTCGTGGACACCTTGCTTATAGATAACACAGATATATTAAGACCAAAAGAGTTAGATTTATTTTTGTAGGATGCTTTAGATGCTATGCTATTAATTTCCTTCACCCCATTTTTTAAGCAGTGGTACACAAACAAAAGGAAGCTCCTCAAGCATCTTAATCACAATTGTTAAGCCCATGGGTGTTTACAGATGATGACCAGTACCCACTCCACTCTACTACACATTTAACACCTGTTTGGAAGATTATCGGCCTCTGTTTGACAAAATGCTAAAAATATATGACTCATCCTGATATATCTATTTTATCTCTATTGGATTTGGATTATTTTACATTACTTTCAGCATGTCTAGGTTAATTGTGATGATGAGGATGAATAAGGATAACATGAAATGACGATAGAACAAATACAATGATAAATCTATGGCTTACCAAAGATTCAAACATATGACTTCCTGGCTTCGAAGAGCAATACACAAAACCACTTCAACACAGATGTTAGCTTCAATTCACCAATTTCATTTACACATCTTTCATCCATATCCTCACAAATTAACTATAGAAGTAGAAGAGAATTATGAGGATGAAGCAATTTCAGAATCAACCACTGATGTAAACGCAAGTGTTCCACAATTTTTCTGTTACTTTTAAGGACAATGTAGGACCAGCGACTAGTGGTTTGAGACTATGGGTGTGCATCTCAGCCTCACATCCAGAAGAGGAGATTTCAATCCTAGTTTTGAAGACATATGATGATAATTGTATTAGCAATTCAAGTGTTCCGTGCTTAACGAAATCAATTGATTTTCCAAAGTAGGGAAAAGGTTCTGTGATGTTCATTAACTGTTTTAATAGGAATGAAAACATAGTTCCATTTGTTTCAATTTCTTCACAATACACTACAATGTATCAAGCTGTAACTCCTTTGACGTTTCTCTGAAAAGCACTTTGCAACGTCCCCCCCGGTTGTACACCAGTCGTCACAAAGTTAGTTCTCTGCTACTTTTGTCGGGAACATGAGACGCTTTTATCACTCATCAGGGCTTGTTGGGTGTAAAAGAAAACACAACATTCTTTTCAAAGTTAAACACAGTTTTATAATCGCTTATATTTCCTAATCACTTACTAATAAAAACACTAGAACATTCAATACTAACGTGGGCAATTCACTCACATATAACGAAAGTCATAGTACATAATTATTTGCTTACTTTCAACTTATCGGCAAGAAGAAAACTCGAAAAACCAAAATCTATACTTCAATTCTCTATGTTTCCAAGTTCTTATTATTCTTCACCTTCACCTGTTTTTCAAACTCCGTCTGTCATCAGGTGAGGAACATTTAGGTGGGTTCACTTCCTCGGCTGACAGATTTCGACGTATTTATAAACATATATAAAAGTTCCAACTACAACTGTATCAGTCTAACTATAATTATCTGTGACAACTTGCACATTATTTGAAATAATAAACATTTTAAAAATCTTAACTTCTTACATATATAAAATCTTAAACTCTCAGGTTCGTTACAGCAAGTCTTGGTTATAGACAGATAAAGGGGTAGTGTGGGAGGGGCATCCTTCAAGAAATTATAGTATTTTTCTTCAAAATATTGAAAATAATTTAAATAACACTTTTTCCTATACATAAGGAAATAAATATATTAAATAAAATCTGATCTCTGTACGTACACAGTTAAAATTAAATATGAGTTTTGAACTATTTATGATTATTCGCAAAAGGTTCAATGTTATAAGTTCATTACGGAAGTTAATTCTTGTTAAAGAAAGCTTGATACAAAAAAAAATTCATACTTCCATTAATATTACATGATTTGGTCATCATAGCTCATGAAACTTTACACTGTCGGAAATTTTAAAAAGGAAATTTCCTTTTTGTTCATTCTGATGGGTAGGTACATGTAATAGTTTCACATCATGCCAAGGCATGTTGTGATTTTTCAACCCCAGTTTCACTCTCATTTGTATTCCCCTCATCTTTCTTCCTACCTACTCACAAGGCTCCTACTTTTTTACATTCAAGGCAAGATACCATGATGACATGATTATCAGAACAGGTTGAGATGATGATGATCAGTTCTACTAAAATGAGAGAGACCATAGCAAACTTGTTATAAATAATGAATTGGATAGTGATTTCTTTCTCCTTCTGCATCCCTATTGCTCATGCCTGTTCGTTCAATGCACTCGAATATGTCAAGAAACTGCATATTGTCCCATGTTTTGAATGGAAGTGTAATGAACATGTGCTTCATTTATTGTACATCTATTTATCATGAATAAAGATGAAAGCAATGAGTTTTGACAGCACTCTTCATTTTACAATGGAGAAACAGGGTAACAATAATGTAAACAGCTGGTTGCTTCATTCACATCCTCGCTGTTTGAGCAGATTTGAAAAATTGACGACAGCAGTAAAGGTTTTGGTTCTTGTGGTACAGATTTGCACCATCGATTTTCCCATTTCTGAGGGAGGAAAAATCTCGATTCACAATGATATCTGAGTTGTAACATTATGTGATGAGATAGGAATGTCAGTGCATGACTGGGGATAGTTTCTCACAGCTGGAAAACCCACTGAAAGGAGTCCTTGGAATTCAGTCACTACAAGAGATTAACAACAAACAAAAACGCTGGTTAAATATGGAAACAAATTGAATGTGAAGTGGCTTGCGAATATTTGATATTTCTTTTAAGAAGATTGCTCTTCATGAATTAGTATATTAAAAATTAATAGGTTCATAGCTTTATTTGGGTTAGCATGTATGACTGTGCAAGTAGGAAGGAGCTTCCATTGAGGTAGACAATGGTTATTGCTAGTCAACCCACTCATTTCAACTTTACTTCATATTAATAGGGTTGTGAAAGTTTCATTTTAACAATAACACCAAAAAAACTGAGGAAAGGAGGAAAAAGTGTGTAAATATGTTTTGAAAGGTTAAAGAGACAGATTGTTTTGCTTTTGGGCTTTCAAACTACAAAGTAATGTAATTTTTTGCATTTTCCCAGATTAATATTGAATTTTAAACGTTACATTAAGAACAAAAGGAACGTGAAACCCAATCAAGCTTTGTCTTGTCAGGAGAAAGAGAGTTGCATCAAATTGAAGATCATTTTACCAAGAAATATGTAAAAATGTAGTAATTTTGTGCTACAGTGTATTAATGATGACAAACTTTACTTCCCTGTTTTGTTATTCTATAAAAGAGAATAACTGATAAAGTACATAGTTATGATTACAGAACACACCACTCGAGTGCTCGCCTGCACAACCTGTTGATCAGGCACAGTGTAGCAGGTATTTGAGCAAATAAGTGTGTCTGCCAGTTACATTGGCACAGAAGTAGCTGGAGTGCACATCGAATATTCAATTTCACAAAGTAGAATGGGGTTCGAAAGAGGGCAAATTGTCGGTGTTCGCCTAGCTGGTACATTAGTAATGGAGACTGCAAGAATCAAGAGTCATGGCAGCAAGCACAATGAAGGAGGAACCAATCCAGGAGGAGTAACTGTCGGGGGAAGCAGCAGAGGCTGTCTGACAGGGATGTCAGGGTATTGAAGGGGATTGTGTTCAAAAAGTGTAAAACCACCACTGAAAAAGTCACCGCAGAATTGAATACATACTTGACTGAACCTGTTTCTACCAAAACCATCTATCAAGAACTTCATAGGGCCAACATCCATGGCAATGTTGCTATACTGAAACCCTTGATCACTAGCACCAATGCCAAATTGTGGATTGATTGGTTCCAGCAGCACAAATCGTGGACGTTAGCTGACCTCAAACATATCATGTTCTTGGAGGAGCTCCCCTTCGCTGTTCTTCTGACATGTGGAAGAGTTTACATGTAGAGAAGTCCATCCAAAGCATACCAACCAGACTGCTTAGTCCCCAGAGTGAAACATGCGGTGGATCCATGATGATGGGGTGTGAAATATCGTAGCAGTCTTTGGGACCACTGCTTGTTCTAGAGGGACATGTCACTGCCAAGGACTATACGGCCATTTTGGTGGAGCATCTGCACCCTATGTTGCAAATATTATGTCAGGATGCTGGTGAAGTACTCCAGGGTGATAACTCACTGATACACATTGCTAAACAGGTCACAGAGTAGTTCTATGAGCATGAATGTGAAGTTGAAAATCTGCCATGGCCTGCCCAGTTGCTAGACCTGAACATTATTTAGCTCTTATGGGTTCTTTTAGAGGATCAGGTGTGGCAACGTTTCCTCTCCACCAACAACATGTTGTGAAACCATCGGTGTGCTTCAGGAGGAATGGCTGCAAATTTCTCTCACCACTGTGCAAGACCTCTATTGATCCTTCCCCAGACAAGTTGCTGCTGCTCTGGCGATCCAAAGACGACCCAAAACTATACTAATAAAAGTTAGTGTCTGCATTCCAAATGTTGCAGTTGCAATATCCGCCACCTGTATATATACACATAATCTGTTTTGTACTTACCTAAAATTAAAAATTTATTATTACATTCCTTCGCATAGATTAATTTTCTCCACAACCATGTGCATGGAAATGTTTTCTTATAGTCATTGGCAATTTTTATCAATCTTTCTTTTGTTCTCTCTACTTGTCATTTTGCGAGTGCAAGAGTTATGTTTCATAGTTACAGAATAATTGTCATTCATTGTTACAATCATTTTTACCATTATTAAAACTCTCAGATAGCAAATTAATTTATTCAATTGCAATGTTCCATGAGTATCATTTTACTCTTCTAGAATTCTGTTCAAAGGACTGACGATGAGTAATCTTGAATCAGGAATTATAGTGAGGACATTTTTAGACAAGCAGATCACAGAAGAAATGGATTTAGATATATTCTATTGCATGTATGCAGATAAATATGGTACTGACAGAATGAAATGGTAATTTCTATGGTATGATATGTAAAACTGGAAAAATGCAAGATATTTATTTAAATGAATTTTATTTAAATATTGAACACCCCCTTCCAGACACACACAGACACACACAGACAAACATGTATGCTTTCCCATGTTCCATTTTTTACAACTCTATATTCTTATAATATTTTCCCCTTTTCTTGAAATCCTGTTGCTGTTTTCTGATCCTTGACATAGTCGTATATTTAGTTTAATTCAGATTTACAGTTGTAGACATTCCTTCTGATTTGCTCACATATTTCTTGATTGATTTATTGATTTGGTGTTTTAAGTCCACTTTAGCTCATATATTTCTCTTTTACTAGTACATGTTATCAGTGTATGTGACATGTTTTATTGGAAATTGTGCCTCCGTGATGCATAACGTTAGTACAATGTGTGAAGGTAGGATTAGTCTGTTGCTAATCCATCACCTTCTTCCACTCCTCTGTTCATTTATAATTCTTAAGTGATATCATTATTGCTTTTGTGGCATTCCTTGCAATAATTAATAATAATCTTACTAGTTTCTTTTCTATATTTCCAATAGATTTATTTAACTCTTTGCTGTTTAGGACTTCAAATGAGTGTTTATAGTTGATAAATATAGAAGTTCATGTTCATAGTGTCTTTTCATATCTGTTTGATGACAAATAACTAATCTATTGTTTCTCTAATAGGGTGAAATCTTTGCATTTCTGGAAATCACTTGACGCTCCTCATTTCTCTTTAACACTGATTGGCTATTAATTTGCACTGAAAGCAGATACAGGTTCAGAACTATTTTCTGAATCAACAACCCTAACTCCCAAAACCAAGAACTTCTTTCAACATTCATCTGACTCTCATAGTTTTCCATCTCACAATCTACGATTTCAAGATCTACGCTTCAATACTATTCAGAAAATTGTCATGGAAAACGAGAACAATTCGTCAACTCAGACATTTCAACTATTAACCCCTCTCTGCTTCATATTCCTTGCTCTGATCTCATGGAGAGAACCCTTACCATCTTTCTTGAAAATGAACGTAACAAGTTTTGCATAGTGATTTCAACTTGAAAGCATTTTCAGAAATGTTTGCCTACAACAAACATGAACATAAATGAGGATGATGTCTTCAAACACATTCATTCACATTAACTATCAATCATCTTCAGTACAGCTGCTATTCCATCATTCCAGAAAGGCCATACTTAACCACAATAATACAAAATCATTTACAATAACCAGAGATTCTTTCATCAACAAATATCTCTGTAAAGGCATGATACAGACTTTCCACAAAACTCAAAATTTCAATTTGTGATCGACCTCCTATTTTTATCTCTCAGCTTCAACAAGTCTATAGAAATCCATGAGTCATTCAAGTCAAACCAAGACTATCAATTTTTGAGAATAATGGAACACACCCACATGTATATAAATAACTTTACTTATAAGTATACTATAAGTCTACCATTACTGCATGCAGGGCTAACATCGTGGGCAACATGAGTCACTTGTAAAACAAGATTGTAAGTAAAAACAAGGAATTGCATGTTATGATGAAATGTATTGTTTATGAATGTGTAAACCGACCAGCATTTACAGAGGACTTCATTCACAGTATGGTGATCAGACTCTTAACAGCAGTAAAATATTTGATTGGTGATAATGGTTTAAAGACAGCCAGCTGTATATCAGGTCAAGATGATCCTGGTCACTGCAGTCATTCCGTAACCACTATTTTTCATACAGGCTTTCAAACTTTCATTCATTTATTCAGTGAGTGCATCCTTGAATATCAATGGATAATATGCCACCAACCTGCTGAACAGAAGCATCTGGCTGTGGAAAATTTGAACACAATCTCAAACACAGCCTGGTTTCATCACTAAACGCATTGTATTGCTACAATACTACGCACGAGTACAGGTGCTCACCACACAATTTGCATCCCACAGGAACTCAGCTGGAAGTTACTGTCTTACACCCACTTGCAGTCCTGATCTTGCTTCAAGCGATTTTCATCTGTTTGCACTATTAAAAGAGTTCCTCATATGTCAGCATTTCAGCAGTGATGAAGAGGTTAAGCAAGCAGTCTGATCATGGTCTGACATACTGGCACATATTTTTACACTGTTGGTAAACACTAGTGAAATGCTGGTATAAGTGTATTGTGTAGAGGAAGGTTACATCGAGAACAAAGGTCACTTGTAGACGTCCAAATGTATTCCATTATTCTGAAAAATCCAAGGTCCCAGTTTGACTTGAACAACCCTTGTACATTCAGACCACAGAAGACAGAAACCCATTCACCCAAAAGTATATGTATGTAACACCTAATGTCATTTACATTCTGATCTGCATCCTATGTAATGCCTTCCATCTTGGAGAAACTGTTACAATTAAGTTATACTGTTTTTATGTGGCAGCTCTTTACTTGGCATGATAGCAATTTTCTGAAGGGTCTTGTCAAAAATTAAACTTGAACTGGTCTGTCACTAAATAAGGTCTTGACATGAAGTGGGCCTCATGCAGAAGACATATTCTCACCTTTGGAAAGGTTCATACAAATACAGATATTTTAATATGCAACGTCCAAAGCTACGGAACTCTTTCTTTAATAATACCAGCTGGCAGTTGTTGTGTACAACAGAACATATTGAGATTTTGTGGCAGTTTATTTCTACTTAATATTTACAATTCATACGCATGATGCTTCATGTTTAACTAGCTTCAATTTATCTTCAACGAGATGAATATGAGTATTGATCAGAGCAGTTAATTGTTACATAAGTAATGTGTTCTATTGTTGTGGATGCAAAGATTGCTATGGAGACAGCGGAGAATTCTGACAGCCTCTCCAGTTGATGATGAATGGGAGTAGCAAAATCATTCAGCTTTCTCAACTTACAGAACAATATGATCAAGAGGGATGGCAACAACTTGGCTCTAATGAAGATAGCCTAGATAAGTAGAATGGAAGCAGCCTATATTTTGTTGAAAGTTGGTATTGTATGTGTTGGGCAATCTATAACTTTATTTAGAAAAATTATATTTCAGCTTTAATTACCACTTCTTTTCTAATAGAACATTTTTGTTACTTTCAGGAAAATATGTGTATATGTATTAACTAACTAACTAACTCCCTAGCCTTCTTAAACCCGAAGGTTCATGGCTGCAGCAACACAGGCCTTCCATCTTTCCCTATCTTGAGCAAGATCTATATACTCTTTTCCATCCCTACCGATTTCTCTTAGGTCCATCTCAACGTTGTCCCTCCATCTTCGTCTTGGCCTTCCTACAGGTCTCTTACCATCAGGTTTCCCAACAAGAATACTGTAAACTCCTCTTTCCTCTCCCATTCGTGCCACATGGCCTGCCCACCTAAGTCTTTTTGATTTAATTATTCTAAGAATATCTGGACATGAATACAAATTATGTAGTTCTAAATTATGTAACCTTCTCCACTCACCTGTCTCCTCATCCCTTTTAGGTCCAAAGATTTTCCTAAGGATCTTATTTTCAAATACCCTCAATTTCCATTCCTCTTTCAATGTAAGGGACCAAGTTTCACATCCATATAATACTACAGGCAAAATTACTGTTTTGTATATTTTAACTTTTAGTTTCTTAGATATTAAATGAGAAGACAAAAGTTTATGAAGAGAGTAGTAACATGCATTTCCTCAATTAAGCCTACTTTTTATTTCCTCTTTAATATAATTTTCATTTGTTAATATTACTCCTAAGTATTTGAATTTGGAAACTGGTTCAAACGAGTTGTTATCAATAATTAGATTTTTATTATTACATAACACTTGGTTTCGGCCTGTAAGCATATATTTAGTTTTCTCTTTGTTAACTTCCAAACCTATCTCTTTAGCAGTTTTGAAAAATATTTTAGTATTATTCTTAATTGTATTCACATCATCCCCCAGTAAGTCTACATCATCTGCATATGCTAACAACTGAGTCACACCATTTAATTTTAGTCCTTCTTTAGTTTCTTTTACCTTCCTTACAGCATATTCTAAGGCAAAATTAAAGAGCAATGGAGATAATGCATCTCAACCCATCATGAATTGTAAATTTGTCAGACATATTAATACCCACACGAATTTTACTTTCTGTTTCACTGGTGCATATTTTTATCATACTAACAAGCTTCTTAGGTATTCCAAACTCTACTAATATATTATATAATTTATCTCTTTTGACCGAATCATATGCTTTTTTGAAATCAATGAATAGCTGATGGACATTTTGATTATATTCCCACTTTTTTTCAAGTGTCTGTCTGATGTGAAAAATTTGATCTGTAGTTGATCTGTTACGTTTAAATCCACATTGATAATCACCTATAATTTCATTAGCATATGGGGATAGTCTTGTTAAAAGAATGTTAGATAATATTTTATATGTTGTTGAGAGTAGAGAAATTCCACGGTAATTATTGCAGTTCATTTTATCACCTTTCTTAAACACAGGAACAATTATGGATTGTTTCCACTGTTGAGGGATTTCTTCTTTATTCCATATTAAACAAATTAATTTATGAATTTGACATATTAATGAATTTCCACCATATTTAATTAACTCAGCTGGTATTAAATCAATGCCAGGTGCTGTGTTATTCTTTAGCCTTTTAATAGCATCTTTAACTTCAGTCAAGTTAGGTTCTGGAACTAAAGGTTCTGCTGTGTGGACTTCATTTACTTCTGATTTATCTCCTATATGAACATTTAAAAGGTCATTAAAGTAGTTCTTCCATCTATTTAGAATATCGCTTGGGTCAGCTAGAAAATCACCGTCTTTATATTTTATCAAGTTTACTTTAGGTTGCCACCCCTTTCTAAACTCATTTACACCTTTATATAAATCTCTGATATTTTTATTTTTGCTGTTTGTTTCAATTTCGTTAATTTTGCTTTTCAAGTAATCTCTTTTTTTACTTCTAAACGTGCGGTTAACTTCTCGCTTTATTCTATTATAATTGTTTAGATTTGTATCATCAGAGTTATTTAACCACCTAAGTGTAGCCTGATTTCTTATTTCTATTAGATTATGACATTCATTATCAAACCATGGTTTACTTTTTCTTGGTTTATGGTATCCTATACTTTCTTTAGCTGCTGATTCTATTGCATTACGTATGTGCTCCCAATTCTTATTTACGTCTGTTTCATTTATATTTTCATCATCACTTAAATCCTGCAAAACATCAAATTTATTTGACAGTTTAATTTGGTAATCTTTCTTAATTCTTTCATCAGTAAACTTTCTTGTATCAAATTTTATAACTTTTAGATTTTGTTGCTTATGATTTATCACTGAGAGTCTTTCTCTTAATTTAGCAATTACTAAATAATGGTCACTGGCACAGTCAGCACCTCTATGTGTACGAACATCAATTATACTAGTATGCCTTCTCTTATCAATGAGAATATGATCTATCTGATTATGAGTTTTGCCATCTGGAGAAGACCAGGTATATTTATGGATATCTTTATGTTTAAAAGTGGTACTTTTCACAATTAAATTCTTTGAGGTTGCAAAAGTAATCAATCTTATACCATTATCATTACTTAATTCATGAAGACTTTCTTTACCAATCGTGGGTTTAAATGTATCTTCTTTGCCAATCTGTGCATTACAGTCACCTAACAGAATTTTCATATCATACTGAGAAAATTTATCAAAGACCTGTTCTAACTCTGTATAAAAATCATCTTTAGTATTATCATCTTTATCTTCCGTTGGTGCATGTATGTTTATTAAAATAATTTTACACCACCTACCCTGTAAAACTGCATATGATATCCTATCATTAATAAATTCTACTGTTTTAAGAGCCGAGATAATTCTATTATTTATGAAAAAGCCTGTTCCAAAATTATGATTTTCAGTACCACCATAGAAAAAAGTATAATTTGTAGTTTTACAATTCCCTTTTCCTGGCCACCTAACTTCCTGGACAGCTACTACATCTAATTTATACTTAACTATCTCATTAACTGTACACTGAAATGCCCCAGGCCGGTAAAGGCTCAGAACATTCCAGGTGCCTAATTTAATATCCTTATTCCTAAGGTAGATCTTATCCTTAGTCCAGGGACCTCCCAAAGTAGTCCCCACCCGGAGATCCAAACGGGGGACTATTTTACCTCCGGAATATTTTACCTTGGGAACATCCATGGCCTTATATTGCTGATTCTTGACATGGCTTTTTACAGTGCAGAGTTGTCAGCTCTACGCCTAACCCCCAATATGAATGGAGGAACTACTACACAAGACAAACACAAACACATTAGACAGCACAATTACTACACAAGACGAACACAAACACATTAGACAGCACAACTACTACACAAGACACACACAAACACATCACAACTATAACACAATATAAACACAAACACACCACAACTACTACACAATATAAACATAAACAAACTACACACCACAATTACTACACAAGACAAACCCACATACAAGCACACCACAACTACTACGCTGAAATAAGTTAAATAGAAATAAGTGGTTAGTTACACCGCTACAAACAGCATTGAAGGAAGAATACTGCTTGTTCATCCATTTTTCTTGTTTCGATATCTTCGAAACTATTCAATCTATAAATATGACGTTGGGAGATTTGAAAGAAATGTGAATTATTAACGTGAATCGATATGCATTTTCTGGATCGACAGTCTACTCAATCAGTACCTATTGATTACTATTTAACTACTGGGTACACAAAGATATTTAGTGGACTCAAGCATCGATCTAATACTGCCTTTAAAGTAATATATTTGAACTAAAATTATTTTCAATTCAAGAAGATAGTTTTCATTGTACGAAAGTACAACACGTATCATTGTCCTAAGGATGATCATAGCATGCTCCTAAACGTTTACTACACAGAAGCATGACCGAATATTGGAGAAGAAACTAACTGGTATTATACTGACACTGTTCACACTGAGAAATAACAATAGATTTCGAGAAGTGTTGGCCAATATATCTACCAGACGATATATCGCGATATTGAAAAAAAATCGTCCAGGCGATATCAACTAGACGATATATATCATGGAGTCGATATATTGCCGATATCACCATACGAAAAAAATATCGTATCGTATCGACTGTGACGATATTTTCTTGACGATATATCTAACTCTAACTAACTCTCTAGCCTTCTTAAACTCGAAGGTTCATGGCTGCAGCAACACAGGCCTTCCATTTGTCCCTATCCTGAGCAAGATCTATATACTCTTTCCCACCCCTACCGATTTCCTTAGGTCCATCTCAACGTTGTCCCTCCATCTTCGTCTTGACCTTCCGACAGGTCTCTTACCATCAGCTTTGCCAACAAGAATCCTGTAAACTCCTCTTTCCTCTCCCATTCGTGCCACATGGCCTGCCCAACTAAGTCTTCTTGATTTAATCATTCTAATAATATCTGGACAAATCAATTTTCATATTATATTGTGCTGTGTTCAGGTGCCAACTACATTGTTCCACATCAGTAGGTTCTACATGTTGACCATGCAAACAATAAAGCCAAGAAAACTAAGTTATTTTTGGTAGGAACGGGAATATCAGAGAATACAGCATGGAAATTTTAGAAAATTTGTTATATTTGCAAATTTTGGTCACTCTCTCTAAATGAAGTTGTGACCTCTGTGGCACAGGTTAGCACTGTGCCCTAAGATGCTAGGAGTCTCAGATTAAAATTCCAGCCTAAAAATCTGTGTTATTCATGAGTGTCAATCATCATCATCACTGTGATTAGCCAAAAGTGGCAGAATGTGATGCTAAATAACTAAAATCAAATCTAAACAAAGTCTAACATTTCAGTTTCTCCAGAACACTGGTGTTAAAAAAAAAATTCAAATAAAGGAAAACAAAATTTCAGGAAGAATACCAATATTTTGTCTATCTTAAAACCAGAATATGTGGGATAAATGTTCTGCCACAGTTCAAACTTTTCCCCATGGAATACAGAGGATAACTTTACCTTTAAAAATAAAAAGTAGAGTGACCATTGGCTAAGAATTTGACGAGAGATGCTGAATAACGACAGGAAGAAGTCTAGTTGGCTGGCAGTTGTAACTTAATTCTGCACTGGAGCAGAACCCCCAAGAACATGATGAATTTAAATAAAATTTAAAATAGTTTTGAACATTATGGTAAAAAGAAACAAAAAGTTACAATATTTTAAAGAATTGTTTTATATGAATTATGGGGCAAGATAAACTGGCTAAAACTTAGCTGTTATGGAATTATTCCAGACATGAAACATTTATTGACCTGGCTAATTACTACTTCCTGTGAACACTACATCAAAAGCATTCATCTTAATTATGGCTGAGCAGTATCATCGGTATCTGAAAGTATCGGTTGGAATTATTTTGCAGATACTTTTCCAGCATTTTTATCTTTCACAGAGTCCTCAGAAATGCCATGCGACAACTTCACGGAGTGTAATTATCCTCGTAATCATGTAAAATTCCACTTATATATTATATATATTCTTATATAAAGAAATTAAAAATAAGAAAGTAGCCAGCCACCTTTGTGGATTTCCCTATCTCACGTGTCCCTTGCAATTGTTGATATTGCATGATACACGAAACACTCCGTGGTGATGTGGTTAGCACAGCTCGCTACGACACCAGGTGTATTGGGTTTAATTCCTGGTCTAGATGTTGGTGCCATTTGTTATTTCATCATATCATCCTCATCTTTGCGATTATCCAAAGGTGGCAGAAAAGCGAATTAGAATAAACCAAATCAATCAATCAATCATGGAGATATTTTAGAATGAGTAATCTTGAATTTCAGTCTGTCAATTATTTGCCTCGGTCAGTTTATAAATACTGTCAATGCTTCTTACAACATTGCTAGTATCATTAATGTTTTGGATTTTGCTCAGACTAGAATCCCAAGTTGCTGTTTTGAAGTCGTCTCTCTTAACGAAGAACGCTAGTGGCAACCCTGCCACACACCCCTGGTAGTTATGTCAGAGCAAGCATTTGCTGTGTTGGGTTGCATATGCACAGGATAGATTTTAAGTGCTTATAGCGAAGGAACTAAGCTCTTTTGAGGTAAACTTTATAGGGAAAAGTTACTTGTTTTTATGATATCTACCAGCACCCAAGCATTGTTGAAAGATTTTTGCAACACCCTGTATACATATTTTCACATTCACATTTTCACATTCTGCATCCTATAGTAGCTCATGAGTGGTGACACTTTTTAATAGATTTTCTTCTCATGTACTTAAATTATTCTTCTACAAAATCATATGAAAAATGTAAACAAGAAATTCAAAGATTGGTTAGGATTTAGGTGACTTGGGAACCACCTAAGGCATTACCCATGTGAGCACTAAGTCCTGACACCACTTTGAGTGTCAACAAAATATTTTTTTTCTGATTAGGTAAGTGTATATTTGTCTTAAACTGATTTTGATCATTTTGGACAAGATTTATTGAAATTACTGCTGCAAAACTTAATATGTTTCTTGCAAAATCATTTAGCAATTTAAGGTAATAAATTACTGTTATTTTGTTATCATTCTGTAGGTGTTTAATAAACACATATCTACACTAAGTGTATTCTTTAATTGCAAACACTTTAATCTCTTGAATCTCAGCTTGTAGATAGAGATCAGAATCCCACGACCATGGTATGCAAACAGCATTAGGTGACACCCAGCAATAGTGCAAACAAATCATCTATCACATTGATTGCTAATTCCATAATTTTTGTATTCAAATTATTAGAATTAACATTATTTTGAATGTAAATTTTCAATTTTGGGTGCATCAGCACTTAGGCTATTTTGCATCCGTCACATTATATGAGGTCTAGCCTCTTTCTATATATAAAATAGCATAATTGCAATGTCGTGTTACTATAACATTAAAATAATTTGACTTTTGGTAAAAACTGAGGCTGTAAACGGGCACTCAGGACACACAAGGACAAAAGACAGGACAACACAGACAATATTTAACTGGTGATAGTGCCAGTCGCCATAGCCTCGTTAGTCTGCAAAATGCAGTCCATGGTGTACTACGTGGAAATGAGGCTGACAATTGGGTGTACTAGGAGGAAGATCACCCCAGAATTAACATTATTCAGTCCCCCATCAGACACATGTAAAGGGGTGTTGAAAAACAAATAAACAAAAAAAAAATTGTAAAAATCCAAAATATATTGAAGAATTGAATACAGTGTGTGGCTAACATGAACATTGTGTAGTCTTCCGGTTCAGCAGTCATCCACGTCGGATGTATCTGAATATTCAGAGTCACTACAATCACTCTCCTCTTCTTCCGGAATATAATCCGATAAACTACTATCCTCCTCCATATTTTCCTGCTAAAGAAACGCCTAACTAATAAAATGCCTAAGTAATGCCTAAAACACACAGGTCTCCTCAATAGCAGGGTTATGTATTATTAGCAACAGATGATGATGTAACGAGCGTGATTTGATCATTGCTTGTGATAGTCATGTGCTCAAATGAAGTCACTGCAACATGTAGACTTCGGTCCTTCCCAACCAGAGGCATTCGTACATTTTCATGGCCATTACCATGCAAGAATATTTTCTATTCGGCCAAAAGTACCAGCTACATAGTGGTAGGAGAGCATGCAGGCTCGACTACGTAGTGGTAGTCAAGAAATTAAGTTGTTTTTTTTTTTTTAAAAAAAAAATAAGACTCTTATATTTCGTCACTAATCCTCAAAATAATGAACATGGTCATGGGAGAGCTTGGAAAGTTCCTCCAAAATCTATCTTTCTCAGGTGAAAATGTTATCTTGAGTATCTGCTGCAAGAATGGGTCATTTAATAGTACAATTATTAAAATTTTACTATGAGAAGCCAGGCACAACATAGTGCATTATATTGCTTCTCTCATTTATTCATCAGTTAAACATTGAATATAGTTGTTTTATTGTCCTGAAATTGATGTGACAAAATATATTTGCTTCAGTGAAAAATCAAACAAAATTTATCTTGGTTTCTCTTTAAAGTTGGCATGAAATTCTGATATCATTTATGTTTATACGAAATGAACTAAGTACAATATCACTCAAGTTTTAGTTTAATTGTACTTAATTTTATTTTATTTTACTTAAGCAAGGAAAACCCTAATCCAAGTCATTCATCTTCACTGTCCTCGTCACATAACATGAGAAACCAATTGGGTCTCATTCTAATTTCTTCCTGTTACTGTTCTTCTGCACATATTCTATATACAATTAACAGTACATGTACTTATTTATGATTCACTATAACCTTTGATGTGGTAATGGACATATTTTCAGAAAGTTTTCAAGTGTCAACCTCTCATTCATGTTGAACACCTGAAAACTGTATTTTTTCAGACTAATGAGACTTTGAGGCCTGAATGTACAAGCAATATAATCCTCTGTGGTGTTTGTAATAGTTCCTTTATTGATTTAATCTAATAGTTATTTAAATGTGTCAACACTTATAACCAAATCTGGTGGGAAAACAAGGTAAAATAATAAATACAAATGTAACTACACATCTCCAAAATAATAGGAAGTGTTTTCCAGACAGAAACCAAGACTCACTTCTTCTCTAACTCTAATTCAATGTGAACCTTCTTGTCTAGGAGCATTGTGTTCTTTCTTTCACATTTTTCTCATTCATGTGTATTGTTCTGCAAATGTGTATTTGCAGTAACTTTCCCCAGAATTTATACTAATTCAAGCAATATGCCTTCACTACTTTTTTTTTTCATGTAGTCAATTATCTTGTCTTTGACCTATCGGTTCTGATAGTGTGTCTAAAAACTCATATTGACTATCGAAACCAATTGAAAAAATGTCATGCTGGGTTTTACTTTCATGCATGCATTGCTGCTTCATTTATATTATATCTAATTAATATATAATAAACATTTACAATAAATATGAGTTGTTGCGGTAAACAAGACCAAATTTTCAGAACATGCCACAGATATTTCACACACATAATTTCATTTCAGAAAAAGCAATTTATGTTAATTATTAGAATGGTGTTGTAGTGATAATGTCTTCACCTTGTAATCAAGGAGTCCGAGGTTCAATACCTGGTGGAGGTAAATAGTGATTCGGGTCAAACTTTAAACTACAGGTCTTTAGCATTTCTGTGTAAATTAGTATTTAGCTCCATTCCCGGTTAAGTCTCCTTGTCTAAATATCTCCTACTTGGAAAAACAGATTCTGTGGCATTTAAATTCTATTATGTACAATTAGTTGTATATGTAATGCCACCTTCCTGACAGATATAGTCCAGACCTAAACTAACCAACCTAGAGTATTCACTGTAGAGAAAATCAGGTTTTGAGCTCTTGCCAATAATAAATATTAGGACCTAAGCATGGCTCAAAATAAGAAAGTAAAATGGTTTCATTTAGTAAAATACAGTTAATAAAGAAAGTTATTCTGAATTTATTTAGTAGCGCTCAAATAACTTTCAAAGCATTCACCTTTTGGGTTATGAAAGAGCTTTGCTTCTTTGTTGTCATGGTTTGTTTTGTCTCCAGACAACTTTCGTGGCAGAGTGATTAGCACATCATGCAACAACACCAGAGGTATCAGGTTAGAATCACAGTCTGAGCATATGTGTTCCTTATGAATTTCCCTTCATCAATTTCATCATATTATCACTCATATGTCATCCTCATTGCTATGTTTTGCCAAAGGTGACAAAAAAACGATGCTACATAACAAAAATCAAATCACATCAAATGTGTTGTCCCCAGAAAGTCTTGGGTTCAAATGCCAAATGGATGTTCTGTCTCACTAGTATGAACTTTGATGGGGATTTTGAACACCTCTTTATAGTGCTACCTAGAAGAGTCGTTCTGAGATGTTCATTTTCCAAGTATTTTTTTTAGGGGAAAGTCTCTGCTCTGTGAAATCTTTCCCCTTGGCTAATATACATATGATGCCTCTCCTACACAATGAGTTTTGGATATGGTATAGTATTAGGAGCCATTATTTTTTAATTCGAAAAAAAAAGGATAGTTGTATTTCTTGATTGGCATCATTTTTTTATATGTTGAAGTATATGTGTAATTTGGAGACCTTGACAATTTGTTACCTCCCCTGTAGATAATGTCAAAGATGAAGGTCAGACCGCACATTTTTCATGAAAATTGAGACATGGATAAGTTCGGAGTGCTGTATCTTTGGAAATTATCAACATCCCAAAATTTGGTTTTCATAATCTGTTAATAAAAGACTGGTTGCTTATATACATTCAATTGTTTTGATGGGACATTGTTATGCGGCAAGAAAGAGTGTCCAAAATGCAGTTTTTTTCTTGTTTTCTGCCCTTAATATCTTGGTTAAGCAACACTACCCCAAAGATTTGTTTACTGGTCATTGAAGCTCACTCTTAGGACAAGCTACCTGATATAGCTCATTACTGGGTTATTGATCCTACAGGGTGTCCCACGAATGGCGCAACTGGGAATTAAGAGTGGCGTTACTTTGTAACCGAAACTTGTACATACATAAGTCATACACCAAATATTAGCCCTGTCCAAGTAGATATTTTTAAACATAGAAACAACAAACGTGGTGCAGTGTTGTTCATGCAGTGTTGCCAAATGTAAGTGAAAGTGTACATTTATTTTTCCACAAAGCATGGAAAATTGCATGTCAAACATTCGTACGGAAATTTAGACGTCAATTTCCGCCTTGGGTATTTGGACTATTGCGCCATCTATAGTTCAGAGAAGAAAACCGATCGTTTTCGCATATAGCCAATCCTGAAATGCCTCGTAAAGGCGTACCGGTCCAAATGGGTGTTTTAAAAAAATTATGAGGTACAGTGGCAACACTGTTGATGTTTGAAGGCAACAAAAGGTGTGTTTAGTGATGGTCTATGACATGGAAATACTGGAAACAGGAAAGAAAGAAAATGAAAATTGTGGTGAAAAAGTGTTACTTACCTACTCCTGGCAACCATGCAATGCGCGTAACAGGCAGTGTAGCTTTACAAAAGATGTTGAAAATGACAACCATTTTCCCTGAGGCATTCATCAACACGTTTTATCAAGTTGGAAGCAACTTTATGCAAGGTTGATTGGTTTATATTGTTAATGGTTGTGCAAATGTTTATTTTTAGATCATCACGTGTTCTTGGGTTATTAATGTAAAGTGTTTGTTTCAAATAACCCCACAGAAAAAAATCTGGAGACGTCAGATCCGGGGAGCGACTGGGCCATAAGTTTTTGCTTATAATGTGATCGCCAAAAAACTCTGCCAACATGTCTAAAGTTTCATTAGACGTGTGACATGTTGCGGAGTCTTGTTGAAACCAACAATCACATTCATCATGTTCCAACAGAGAAATAAACTGTGTGATAAGGTCACGATAAACTATTCCGTCAACTGTTGTGTTGAAAAAGAATGGACCGATTGCTGTGCAGCAAGTTTACGAACAGATTTCCTGGGAGATTGTGATATTCTCTGCTCCACATCCTGCAGCACACCTTGTGTCAAAACTGGTGATTGTCTGTGGTAGGGTTTGTCATTAACTGATTCTGTTTCACGAAATCTGAAAACAAGTCGATATATCGTCGAATTTTCTGGAACACTGTTCTTCGGATATTTCTCGCGAAACACAGTTTTTACACTAGCGTACGATTTTGAACAAAAATAATGTTCCACAGTGAACACCCTCTCTTCCAAAGAGTACTTCATTTCACAGAACAATTCTAATCTTCCCCTACGAACAATGCGAAATGCACGGCTCAAACAGTTCTGAGTACACAACTAACTGATTCTTTTGTTCTCGTTCTGTGGGCGCTCTTATCGCATTGCATGGTTGCCAGGAGTAGGTAAGTAACACTTTTTTCACCACAATTTTCATTTTCTTTCTTTCCTGTTTCCAGTATTTCCATGTCATAGACCATCACTAAACACACCTTTTGTTGCCTTCAAACATCAACAGTGTTGCCACTGTACCTCATAATTTTTTTAAAACACCCATTTGGACCGGTACGCCTTTACGAGGCATTTCAGGATTGGCTATATGCGAAAACGATCGGTTTTCTTCTCTGAACTATAGATGGCGAAATAGTCCACCTACCCAAGATGGAAATCGACGTCTAAATTTCCGTACGAATGTTTGACATGCAATTTTCCATGCTTTGTAGAAAAATAAATTTACACTTTCACTTACATTTGGCAACACTGCATGAACAACACTGCACCACGTTTGTTGTTTCTATGTTTAAAAATATCTACTTGGACAGGGCTAACATTTGGTGTATGACTTATGTATGTACAGGTTTCGGTTACAAAGTAACGCCATTCTTAATTCCCAGTTGCGCCGTTCGTGGGACACCCTGTATTAGCAGATATAACCCTTTGAACACTCAAGAATTGTGAAATCCGCATCTTTAGAATTAGGCCTATCTCAAAACAGCATCAAACTAAAAATACACTTGTAGGTTAATGTATGTACTAATACCAGGAAATGAAAAAAACTTTGGAGCCTCATCCCATTTTTGAGAAAATAATTTTTATAGTATTGGGAAATGTCTATGTAAATTATCACACTTCCTCCCCTATGAGAATGTGGAACTGACGTTTCTCCTACTTTTCTTTGTTCCAAATGGAACAGCCCATGTCTTGACAAGTTGTTGGACAGTTTTTGTTTTTCATTCTTTGAAGGATAGCATAGAGGTAACTTCGCATCCTTGTAATCAAGGGGTCCCAGGTTTGATGCAAGGTTGAGGTACAAGTTGTTCGGATCCCACTTTAAACTGCAAGTCCTCAGTCTCAATTAGCTTTCCTGTGCATAAAGTGGGTTTAAAACAAAGTTCTGTATACAGTGGGATACCAAGGACTTTCGAAAGGGGAGAGAGGCTATACATTTTTTAGTAGGCAGCCATCTATTTGCCACCATATTTTCCTGCCTTTGACATTCTTTTTACTGGGTGAAAGGGGGGATTATTATCCCCACAACCACCACCCCCTTTATGCACATCACTGTCTATATTGCAATAAGAGTATGTTTGTCAATGATTCTGTATTATTGTACCAAATAAAACATAACTCTCTTGTTATACATAATTTGAGATTCCCAGAATAAACCAATTTCAATTCATGTAGGCCTAAGAGTAGACCTTCGTGATGGAGTGGTTACCCACAGCAATCCATGATGCCAGGGGTCCCGGGTTCAAATTCCGGTCTGGGGATGATTGTTCTTTGTGAGTGTCACTTCATCAATTTCATAATATCATCACTCACCCTCTTTGCCATGATTAGTAAAAAGTGACAGAAAGGTGAAGTAAAATAACCCAATATCAGCCAATCAATCTGAAATAGGCTTAAGAAAAGTAGGTTTAGGATATTTCCATCATCTTTAATATTGTTACTCCAAATAATGGTTGTGCTTTTTTATCATCATGGCAATTCTTTTAAATAAATTTTGAAACATCAGACACAAATTTATATTTTAAGGTGCTTCACTTTTCAAGCATAATGGGGTATTCTAGATTTGCTTGGTTTTCTTTGAATTATGGTGCAGACAAGCCTTCAAAAAGTGACCAGTTCTCCCATCTGACAGAATAGGGATGAACATTTTCAAATACAGGGCTACTATAAATGATTCATTCGATTTCAGAAGATAGTACGGAAAAGAACCACTGTGTAAACAGAGCATTTGTTTATGTACTACCACCGCCAAGAACACTGTTAAAGCTCAGGGAATACATCGATGCTTTTTTGATGAGCATTGACAGGGGATTGCTACAAAATGTATGGGCAGAAATCGACTTGGTCAGTTTACAGATATTTTCATATATCATTCATATCTGTATGTGCAATACTTTGGAAAATACAATGTTTTGAATGAATCATTTATAGTAGCCCTTTGATTTAAAACATGAACTTTTGGGAATAAATGAATACTAGTGGCAAATAAACTGACTAAGAAGGCACATGGTGACAAGAAGTTAATGATGACAAGGACATTTTCTATTCAATGTAATGTGTCATTATCTTACCTGCACATTTCCTTCCTTTGTCATTTTGATCTAAGCCTGTAGAGCTGTAGAAGCTAGGCAGTAGGCATTGTCTAAAACATGGACACTTGACAGTGGTAACACACAAGATATCACAATTAGAACAACACATTCTTATTCCTCTCCTATTTCTGATTTCATTGACGAAATGAGAGTAGATTTTGCCACCAGTCCTGTGGTGAAAGTTTTAGTAATTAATGTTCACTGATCACCTGTTTCACATTAATTGTGTGCACATAATAAGAGTTTCAATCAGTAATGGTGAGGAGTGCAGCACAAGAGATAGATCACTTTGAGAACAAAGATCAAGTATAATCACTCTCATAGTCATGGTAACACAAATAATTACTTCCTAAGAATAATCGTTTCAACAATGGCATATGAAGTCAGTCGTTTTTAGTATACACTGAATATGATGCACATAATACTATAATGTAATATTACTGCTCTGACATTCCTGTTACTGTCAGAGCAAAATCTGTAAAATTGACCATTAATGAAGAATGTTTTGCTTAACACTGTAACGACGGACGGGTCTTTTAGGCCCAGTTTCAATTTTTATACCTGTCTAAATTTTTAATGCTGCAAATGAATGTGTTCTCCTTCCGTGACTTCTCGTCAATTTTGAAGGCCTTTGAAATCATTTATTGTAATCTTTGGTTATTTTTTAAGTTTGGTCAGAAAATTTATTACTCGCATTGCAGACGGATGTGTCCTTTAGGCCCAATTTTAATTTTTAAATATATAGGCCTATTTTTTCAACTGCAGAAATATCCCTCTTCGCCTCTGTGACTTTTCAAGGATAGTCCCCAGATAGCACATAAGCTTGGGGCAAGCTTGCGATAGCTTCCTTTTAGCTTGTCAAAGCCAGCTTGACAAGGCAAGCTCGACGTAAGCCTGATGCATGTGATAAGGATGCATTTTTAAAAATATAAAACAATATACACACCCATTTAATATAACAATATAGATACTTATTAAACATCAACAATAGTGACAAAATGAAATAAAACTGAAATACAGTGGAATGAATTCTAATGTGAATAAAACACCAAAGCTTTTATTTCATGCAGCGTACACTAGATGGCAGTGCAACTCAAATGTAAAATAAACATAAGTTTTAGTAACATAAATAAGAATAACTTTGATTGTAATCAGTGAAAAAATGTGTTTTATTATCCTTCGAAAGATGTGTGAATATTGAAGTCGCAACGAAGATCAGAAAATAAAATGTGGTGAATAAAAGTGAAACTCCCATGATAAATATTTTTATCCCAGACTATATAATCAGAAGTTAAGTACTGCAAAGGCATCAGGTATAGGTAATCGTAACATACTCTGGTCCTCATGTACATTTCCACATATCCCACTTGGAAACTGTGGTTTAAGGTTTTGAATATGGCTGTACGGAATATGTATAATTTTCTATTTTTAAATATCCGATCCGTTTCTAAACGAAAAGCTTTATTGCAACACCTGCTCTTGGAAGAATCTGTTCACTGCTTTGCGCTAAACGAAACCTATCTGGCTCCAAAAATGATCTGTCATATTCCACCATACAACATCTCATGGTCCGCCGGGCTTAAGAGTAAACGGCGGCACAGCAATTGGAGTAGATAGAAAATTACCATATTGAACAGTAACCTTCCCACCAAACTTCCACTTGCCAGAACATACTGCTAGTACCATCTACTTTCCATCCCAGGTCGTTACATTTGCTACCATCTATGTAAGACCAGGGGAGACTATTCCATACCAATTCTTCCAACAGATCCAAACCCTTAGCAAACATTATATCATAGCAGCGGACATCAATTATCATTGTCGTAGCATGCAAGACAAAACAAACTTTTTACAATTTCTGGACCAAAACACTACAGCAGAATTCCATGTACTGCCCAGAGCCACACGTCCCATAAGTAACACTACCCTTGATGTTGTTATAACATCAACATCTCTTAGTGCCTGCTTGAACATATCTGTGCTGGATTCCATCGGTAGTGACCATGACCCAGTGAAAATCACCTTAAATCTTGGTAACCGCAATACAAGCAGTACAATACAACCTCGAAAAATCTGGTGTTACAACAAAGCGAACTGGGAGGCATATAGTGAAAAGCTACAGAATGCTTTTTCTGACCTGCATCCACCACCAAACAATTCAGAGAAACCCGATACAATGGTGGAACATCTTACGGCACAGATTACCAGTGCGGCAACCACTCACATATCTACGACCACTCTCAATAGTTACAAACCAAAGCTACCTCCTCAATATCTTCACCTAATCACAGCATCACGACGAGCATACAGGGACTACCTCCAGACCAGAAATCCTGAATCCCTTAACTTACACCGTCAATGGCTGCGTACAGTACAAAACTATATAAAAGCTTATAAACAACGTTGATGGATTGAAACATGCAACCAATTGAGTGATGAAAGCCATCCCACCAAATACTGGAAACGTTTCAAGGTGCTCACTGGACAATCCAGTAGTACTCCTTATCCGATAACAATCAAGGACGCAGCCCTAAACACCGACACTGAAAAATCTTATAAATGTCTTGCAAGACACTTTCACTCCAACACCACAACTAGCCCCAAATCTCCGCCTCCAGACCAAAATTGACAGTCACCAACCCCAATAACAGGCAACTGCAACCCAGGAATACGCACGATATTGATCCTACTAATGCTCTAACTGTTCCTATTACAACAGACGATATTATCAATACTGTGCGTAGGAAGAGAAACACTGCTCCCGGATTGGACAATATCACATACATATTGATCAAACAGGCCCCACTTGCATTGCTGTCTCTTCTGGCTATTATCTACAATTTTATCCTCCGCACAGGACACTACCCGACAGACTGGAAGATTTCAAAGATTCTAATGTTTCCAAAGCCACACAAAGATAGTACCAACCCCACAAACTATCGACCTATTCAGCTCACATCAACGTTTAGCAAAATATTCGAACGCATCATTGTTCGACGCATGCACATGCACTTACAAGCACACAGTTTACTTCCATCGCACCAAGCAGGCTTTAGACCTCAACACAGTGTCCTTGATAATTTGTTAAAACTAACGACTCGCATCACAATTTACTTCAACACTTCCAAACCATCCTGTCTAGTACTATTCGACCTGGAGAAGGCATTTGACAAAGTATGGCATACTGGACTTATCTACAAGCTCCATAAACCACTTTCCTATGTCAGATTAGTACACAGCTTTCTAACAAATAGGGTCACTTATGGAGCGATGTCATACCCCATTTTCCCTTACTCTGGCGTTCCACAGGGTGCTGCTTTATCACCATTACTCTACATACTATACGTTGCCGATATGCCAAAACCCCCACAAGTTTCTATCTACCAATTCGCCGACAACACCGCATTTCTCACCTGTTGTTCAACCATCCAAGCTATAAACAAAACTCTCCAACCAGCTATAAACTCCTTCCAAAGATGGTGTGACACATGGCGTCTCACAATTAATGCTCTCAAAACACAAGCATTGGTGTTTCTACAGACAGGCTGTCACTCGAAGATCCGAAGGAACCCAACATTATTAAACATCAGAATACGGGGAACTCCAATTCTGCCTGCCACCACTGCAAAATACCTGGGAGTCATATTTGACTCCAAGCTAACCTGGAAACCTCAATTGCTCAACATTGTCCAAAAAGCTACAAATCGTCTGAGGTTGCTCAAATGGCTAATTGGAACATTCTGGGGACTCAACTCCCAGGTTGTCCTACATACCTACAAGGCTTTCCTTCGACCAGCAATTATTTACGGCCACACTGCATGGATATCAGCCCCAGACTCATTCTATCACAAACTACAAGTTCTGGAAAGACATGCTCTTCGTTTGGCCTTCAGAGTAGTCCTACCAAGTCCTACACGACTACTGTACGAGGGAATAACCTTTCCCGAAATCACAACCCACATCAAAGCCATCCATCACAAATATATAACTGGTCGAATGAACTCTCACCATCCACAACTTCTCAGCACAATGTACGAAGATGCTCTTCACGACTGCCTTCCTACATACCACTGCACACCAATACAGCATCTCTTAACCATGTATACCTTCCTGATAGATCCACAGCATCCTGACTATCAGCTGTATAATATACATCATCCTTCGGTACTACGGCACGTGATATATCCAACACATGCCGCACCATAGCAAATTATTACTTTCCTCACTGAAGTAAATTTACCACTACCGTAACGGAATAAATAAGATCTACATGAACTACCCTCAGAATAAGTAAATATGTACCACTTCAATACTGAACAACACTTAGACCATCACCTTGCAAGGGAAAACATTTATGAAAACAATTCACTTACCAAAGAGAAGGTGTACCCTTCTAAATAGAAAACAAGGATAAAAAAAAACTGCAAAGAAAAATTTATTACCAGTATATAGTTAGAGATTGATTAGATCATCGAACTCTGTTGCCTAACTATTGCCTATTTTGGGGAGCACGAAAAGTTTTTATAAGCTGCAAATAGAAACTGTGACGTTACAAACTTGAGTGTTTGTTGATAATTAACCCCAATTGGTTCTAGTTTTGCTGTTATACATATATGTGTATACAATGTACATTACATCCATGTTTATATAGAGATATATATAAATTTAACTTAAAGATACACATTATGGCTTACTTCGAGCATTGCATTCTGTAAGCTTACAGCTAGTTATGAAAAGCTTGATGCAAGCATGCCTTGGCAAGCTTGCTGCAACTTCCAATTGTGGTAACTAGATTGCTTAATGCAAGCTTGCATCCAGCTAATAGCTTGCCATGGCAAGCTTGCTGCTAGCTACTTAGCTTGATATGGTAAGCTTGCTTCATGCTTGCAGCAAGCTGGCTGTGCTATCTGGGTCACTTGAAAAGTGTATTCCTGGACCCCATGGCTGAGTGGTTAGCACATAGCACTGTGACGTCAATGGTCCTGGGTTCGAATCCCCCTCGGCAAGGTTCTTGGTAAATGTCCATTCATCAATTTCATCATTTCATCACTGATCCCCATCTTCGCAAATTAGCCAAGAGGCACAAACTGTGAAGTAAAGTAAAACAAATCAATCAATTGAAATCGTATACAGTACCCTTTGCCTGTTCAGTTTACCCAGGAAAAACAAATATCCTAAGTTGCAGATGGATACTGCAGAAAAGGATTTTTTTTGTTTGTCGACAATAGTCTGCATAACTATTGTTGGTTATTTCAGTTTGTTGGTTTCAAAGCACAGGTTCCGCAATTTTCCGGAACGTTCTGAACGAATCTGCATACACACTTTGTTTGGTGCAGAGCATCTGTGTAGTTTGGACGATGAATTTGTTCGTTCTCACGAGTTCTTGTGTATAATTGAAGAAATACAATGGCTCATGTACCAATACGAGGGTGGTTCAGCATGCTCCGCCCCTGACATAAAAGGAACCCTCGTAGGAAAACCAAATCACTGTCACTTTTCAACATAGTCCCCTGCAACATTAACACACTTTTCCAATCGGCCTTCCAGTGCTTCAATCCCAGCAGAAAAAAAATATTTTGGTTGGTCCTGCAACCAAGCATTCACAACATCCATAACCTCGGAATCACTGGCAAAATGTTTTACACAAAGGTGTTTCTTCATGTTCGGGAACAGGTGGAAGTCACTGGGGGCCAGATCTGGAGAATAAGGGGCATGAGGGACAATTTCAAACCCTGCTGCATGAATTGCAGCCACCGCAACTTGGGAGGTGTGGGCGGGAGCATTGTCACAATGGAACAACACATCACGGGCGAACATTCCGCGGCGTTTCTCCTTGATGGCAGTACGTAATTCTTCAATTAGGGTTGCAAAATAAACACCTGTGATTGTCTTTCCCTGTTGGAGATAATCTATCAAAAGGATTCCTTCTGCATCCCAGAACACAGATGCCATCACTCTGCCCTTTGATGGTTGAACCTTGAATTTCTTTGGGGCTGTTTCCATTGCATGCTTTGGCATTTACTTTCGGGATCGAAGTGGTGAACCCACGTTTCATCCATTGTAACAAATCTCTCCAGAAACTTTGGCTTGTCAGCCTTTATTGTCCGCAACAGGTTCTGACTTGTCACACGACGTGTCCTCTTTTGGTTGACCGTCAGCATTCTCGGGACCCAATGTGCAGAGATTTTTTTCCATTAACAAATGATGATGAAAAATTGAATGCACACTGCCAGTTGAGATACTACATGTGTCTGCTATATGGCGGACAGCCACTCGCCGGTCTGCCAAAATCATGTCATGCACTTTTGTAATCATTTCTGCTGTGGTCACCGTTGCAGATAAGCCACCACCATGCTCATCTTCACAGGTCTGCCGACCACATTTAAATTCACGGCACCATCTCTTCACTGGATCATATGAGTTGCCAGAGTCTCCAAGAGTTCCCACCATATCTGCATGGATGTCTTTCGGTGTTAGATTTTTCTTGAGTAAATATTTTATCACTGCTCGGACCTCAGATTTTTCCATTGTATCACATGTGGCTACATTTCTTACTGATCATCAACGTCTAACAAAGAGAGAAATTGTTGTAAATTCTTGAAACTTTGTGGATATTAGTCTAAAGAATGAACAATGTTACATATAAAATTACAGGTCTCTACTATCAATGGAAATGGGTCAGGGGCGAAGCATGCTCGTACATGTACCAAGTATTCGAGACTTGGACTGTTTACCTCCGAGAAGCATACATTCCTGATTACATCATGACTGTATACGAAGAACTGGTCAATTTTAGAGGGCGATGCCCTTTTAGACAGTGCATGCCGTCGAAATCTGGTCAATACGGAATCAAGCTGTGGCTGATTTGTGATTCTCAAACAGCTTCTGTTTTGAAGGCTCAAATCTACAAAGGAAAGAAAGCTGGAGTTAATAGGGAGAAAAATCTAGTAGAAAGAGTAGTGAAGGACTTAGTGAAGGAAATCGAAGATAGTGGAAGAAACATCACGTGCCATAATTTGTTCACGAGTGTATCTCTTCCAAGGGAACTTCCTGCCAAGAAACTTACTCTGGTCGGTACGATGCAAAAGAACAAAGGAGAGCTGCCGCCACAAAACAGCGAGTGTGTTGCTCCACTTTGTTTGGATTTCAAGATGATCTAATGATAGCATCATATTGCCCCAAGAAGAAAAAGGTGGTGATTCTACTTTCTACTTCCATGAACAGTCGAAAATCGACGCTTTCACATCATAGCTAATAACACATAATGGTACGAAACTACAGTGTGAAACGAAAAACTTGGAGCTGGCCATGGTTACATTTCATGACATGATCGACTTCAGTGCACTAAATGCATTTGTTTTGTACGAAACAGTACATCCGTAAGACTTGGGAGCCAAATCGGGTAGACGTAGAAGGTTCTTGCAGTACCTGGGAAAGGAGCTCAGTGACAAACTAGTAATAGACGAGCAAACCAACGGATGTTCAAATGAAGAGCAAGGTTTACAGAAGCAATCCAGAAGGAGGTGTTATATTTGTCCATCAAAAAGCGATCGGAAAACAAGAACAGTGTGCTCGAAATGTATGCAAACGTTTGTACTCAGCATTCACGTGTTCTATGCAACACATGTTAATCGATGTTGTAAGTTATTCTTGACAAAAAGTAGATAATAAAAATATGTAAATTCTTACAAGTCATTAATGATAACTGGAGGTATGATAAAAATGTTCCAAATGTAAGAAAACTATTATAATCAAAACTCAAGGGTTTCTTTATAACATATGTTATTCAATGTTTAAATTTCTTTTGTAAAACATGTTACATATAAGAAACATGTAAATGGTTAAATGTCCTTAATAAATAACCTGATATAAAGTAGAAAATTTGAATGCCTGAAAAAGAGTATAATATTTCCCCAGGTCGAATAGACCTGTTCCAACAATAACGTATAGTCATTGTAGCTGACGTCATAGTGTTAAATTTGACCTGACTGTAGAAGTAATGGTAATCTGGAACATGCAATCTTCTCTTGAGGGAGAGGCAGGTTTTGAATTCACAAACTGTGTTGTTCCAACTCTACTCCCCAATGTATCAGGTCCATAGCAGCAGGGTTGCCAGCCCCCTCTGGCACTGTCGCCAGCCCCCTTGACATTAGGTAAAACTATTTTGTATTCGAATTTGTTTGAGGTGAAGAGTGAAAATGTAGACAGCAGATATTATTTGGCTCACAACTAGATGAAAGAAAAATTCACAGAACTTTTAACAGAAGCTATTACATTCATTCAATCTTGTTTATGAGCTGAAGTCTAAGTAGGAGCAAGTATTTAGAAGATTATCTAGACCAATAGTTCCTAAAGTGTGCACCGTATTGACCTGGTGATCTGTGGTTAGCTTGCAGGGGAATAGCAAAATGTTTCAATATTTTCACAGAAATGATATGATTTTTCTAAATATGTGCTTATTTAGAACTTTTTACACATAAGATGTGTAAGCAACCCAACCACACTAACTGAGCATTGCAAATGTTAGATAGGCTGACATTCTGACTTGGGCTCCGCGGAAAAAATCTTGAAATACTAAAGGCTCCGTGAAACGAAAAATTTTGGGAATCCTAGTTCTAGCCTTTAGAAATGTCTTCCAGAGGGGAGCTTCTTTATTTGTACCTTCCCAGCCCATGTTGCAACCTCTTGTTTGACAGAAATCTGTGACTTTGACATTATCATCCACATTCCTTCCACATCTGCATCAAATATCAAAAAGTTAAGTTTTGGGAATTAAGGGAAGTTTTATTGCATCGGCTGGAGGGGGTGGAATGTACGATAGGCACTATGATTGAAGTGAATATTGTTCATTTTTACTTGTATGATATTAATAATTTTATCATGAAAAATACTATGTAGTGTGCATTAAGAGATGGTCTTTCAGTATCTCTGAATTTTATATTTTACATTAATTTAATGACCCGACACATATAATTTGCCTTAATTTAATACTGTTAAACTTTAGAAAAAAGAACTTTGTTTATAAGCCCCCTAATAACTGTGAGCCCCCCTGGAAACCAATTTTAGCTATTGGCCTGCAGTTGACAGAGAGAGAGAGAGAGATAGAGAGAGAGAGAGAGAGAGAGAGAGAGACAGAGAGAGAGAGGGAGAGAGAGATAGAGAGGGAGAGAGAGGAGCAACTTCTTAAATATCTCATCTCTCTACACAAATACAATTTATTTGTAATAACTGAAAGAGGATTCTAAAACAAGGTTATTACTTTTTTATTATTATTTGGAAAATTACTTTGATCCTTTCATACAAAGCAGTTTTGATTAAATCATTTCACATACCAGAGCTGGACTGGCCTATCGGGACACTGGGCATAATCCTGGTGTGCCCTCTTGTCTTGGTGCTTTCCGAAAACACATATTCAGCAATTTTTTATTACTATGGTTCACAATCGGTTACAGATTTAGCAGTGGTGAATAAACATTTTCCTTGCAGTTCCCTTATAGATTTACAGAGGCAGCTTAAGGTCCAAGAGACTGGGGCACCACACTCTGTGGAGGGGGCGGAAAACAAAATGTTCATCTAACATTGTAACATTCAAGATTATATATTTCAGTTATGATAAATATTACAGTAAGTTCACGATAA